>NW_027479567.1:0-97743 GCF_051014685.1 Ptiloglossa arizonensis
TACGTTTTACGTTATACGTTATACGTTATACGTTATACGTTATACGTTATACGTTATACGTTATACGTTATACGTTATACGTTATACGTTATACGTTATACGTTATACGTTATACGTTATACGTTATACGTTATACGTTATACGTTATACGTTATACGTTATACGTTATAGGTCATACCTTATACGTGATACGTGATACGTCATACGTTATACGTTATACGTTATACGTTATACGTTATACGTTATACGTTATACGTTATACGTTATACGTTATACGTTATACGTTATACGTTATACGTTTTACGTTATACGTTATACGTTATACGTTATACGTTATACGTTATACGTTATACGTTATACGTTATACGTTATACGTTATACGTTATACGTTATACGTTATACGTTATACGTTATACGTTATACGTTATACGTTATACGTTATAAGTTATACGTTATACGTTATACGTCATACGTTATATGTTATACGTTATACTTTATACGTTATACGTTATACGTTATACGTTATACGCTATAAGTTATAGGTCATACCTTATACGTGATACGTCATACGTTATACGTTATACGTTATACGTTATACGTTATACGTTATACGTTATACGTTATACGTTATACGTTATACGTTATACGTTATACGTTATACGTTATACGTTATACGTTATACGTTATACGTTATACGTTATACGTTATACGTTATACGTTATACGTTATACGTTATACGTTATACGTTATACGTTATACGTTATACGTTATACGTTATACCTTATACATTATACGTCAGACGTTATACGTTATACGTAATACGGTATACGTTATGCGTTATACGCTATACGTTATACGTTATGCGCTATACGTAATACGTTATACGTTATAGGTTATACGTTATACGTTATACGTTATACGTTATACGTTATACGTTATACGTTATACGTTATACGTTATAAGTTATACGTTATACGTTATACGTCATACGTTATATGTTATACGTTATACTTTATACGTTATACGTTATACGTTATACGTTATACGCTATAAGTTATAGGTCATACCTTATACGTGATACGTCATACGTTATACGTTATACGTTATACGTTATACGTTATACGTTATACGTTATACGTTATACGTTATACGTTATACGTTATACGTTATACGTTATACGTTATACGTTATACGTTATACGTTATACGTTATACGTTATACGTTATACGTTATACGTTATACGTTATACGTTATACGTTATACGTTATACGTTATACGTTATACGTTATACGTTATACGTTACACGTTATACGTTATACGTTACACGTTATACGTTATACGTTATACGTTATACCTTATACATTATACGTCACACGTTATACGTTATACGTTATACGTTATACGTTACACGTTATACGTTATACGTTACACGTTATACGTTATACGTTATACGTTATACGTTACGTTATACGTTATACGTTATACGTTATACGTTATACGTTATACGTTATATGTAATATGTAATACGTTATACGTTATACGCTATACGTTATACGTTACACGTTATACGTTATACGTTATGCGTTATACGTTATGCGTTATACGTTATACGTTATACGTTATACGTTATACGTTATACGTTATACGTTATACGTTATACGTTATACGTTATACGTTATACGTTATTCGTTATACGTTATACGTAATACGTTATACGTTATACGTTAGACGTTATACGTTGTACGTTATACGTTAAACGTTAGACGTTATATGTTATACGTTATACGTTGTACGTTAAACGTTATATGTAATATGTAATACGTTATACGTTATACGCTATACGTTATACGTAACACGTTATACGTTATACGTTATGCGTTATACGTTATGCGTTATACGTTGTACGTTATACGTTATAGGATATACGTTATTCGTTATACGTTATACGTAATACGTTATACGTTATACGTTATACGTTATACGTTATACGTTATACGTTATACGTTATACGTTATACGTTAAACGTTATACGTTATACGTTATACGTTATACGATATACGTTATACGTTATACGTTGTACGTTATACGTTATACGTTACACGTTATACGTTATACGTTATACGTTATACGTTATACGTTATACGTTAAACGTTATACGTTATACGTTATGCGTTATACGTTATACGTTATCCGTTATGCGTTATACGTTATACGTTATACGTTATACGTTATACGTTATACGTTATGCGTTATACGCTATACGTTATACGTTATAGGTCATACCTTATACGTGATACGTCATACGTTATACGTTGTACGTTATACGTTACACGTTATACGTTATACGTTATACGTTATACCTTATACATTATACGTCACACGTTATACGTTATACGTAATACGGTATACGTTATGCGTTATACGCTATACGTTATACGTTATACGTTATACGTTATACGTAATACGTTATACGTTATACGTTATACGTTATACGTTATACGTAATACGTTATACGTTAGACGTTATACGTAATACGTTATACGTTGTACGTTATAGGTCATAGCTTATACGTGATACGTCACACGTTATAAGTTATACGTTATACGTTATACGTTATACGTTATACGTAATACGTTATACGTTATACGTTATACGTTATTCTTATACGTTATGCGTTATACGTTATACGTTATACGTTATACGTTATTCGTCATACGTTATACGTTATACGTTATACGTTATGCGTTATACGTTATACGTTATACGTTATACGTTATACGTTATACGTTATACGTTATACGTTATACGTTATACGTTAAACGTTATACGTTATACGTTATACGTTATACGTTATACGTTATACGTTATACGTTATACGTTATACGTTATACGTTATACGTTATACGTTATACGTTATACGGTATACGTTATGCGTTATACGCTATACGTTATACGTTATACGCTATACGTTATACGTTATACGTTATAAGTTATACGTTATACGTTATACGTTATACGTTATACGTTATACGTTATACGTTATACGTTATACGTTATACGTTATACGTTTTACGTTATACGTTTTACGTTATACGTCTTAGGTTACACGATACACGTTATACGTTACACGTAATATGTAATACGTTGTACGTTTAACGTTATTCGTTATACGTTATACGTTATACGTTATACGTTATACGTTATACGTTATACGTTATACGTTATACGTTATACGTTATACGTTATAAGTTATACGTTATACGTTATACGTTATACGTTATACGCTATACGTTATACGTTATACGTTATAAGTTATACGTTATACGTTATACGTTATACGTTATACGTTATACGTTATACGTTATACGTTTTACGTTATACGTTATACGTTATACGTTATACGTTATACGTTATACGTTATACGTTATACGTTATACGTTATACGTTATACGTTATACGTTTTACGTTATACGTTTTACGTTATACGTTATACGTTATACGTTATACGTTATACGTTATACGTTATACGTTATACGTTATACGTTATACGTTATACGTTATACGTTATACGTTATACGTTATACGTTATACGTTATACGTTATACGTTATACGTTATACGTTATACGTTATACGTTATACGTTATACGTTATACGTTATACGTTATAGGTCATACCTTATACGTGATACATGATACGTCATACGTTATACGTTATACGTTATACGTTATACGTTATACGTTATACGTTATACGTTATACGTTATACGTTATACGTTATACGTTATACGTTATACGTTATACGTTTTACGTTATACGTTATACGTTATACGTTATACGTTATACGTTATACGTTATACGTTATACGTTATACGTTATACGTTATACGTTGTACGTTATACGTTATACGTTATACGTTATACGTTATACGTTATACGTTATACGTTATACGTTATACGTTATACGTTATACGTTATACGTTATACGTTATACGTTATACCTTATACATTATACGTCAGACGTTATACGTTATACGTAATACGGTATACGTTATGCGTTATACGCTATACGTTATACGTTATGCGCTATACGTAATACGTTATACGTTATAGGTTATACGTTATACGTTATACGTTATACGTTATACGTTATACGTTATACGTTATACGTTATACGTTATAAGTTATACGTTATACGTTATACGTCATACGTTATATGTTATACGTTATACTTTATACGTTATACGTTATACGTTATACGTTATACGCTATAAGTTATAGGTCATACCTTATACGTGATACGTCATACGTTATACGTTATACGTTATACGTTATACGTTATACGTTATACGTTATACGTTATACGTTATACGTTATACGTTATACGTTATACGTTATACGTTATACGTTATACGTTATACGTTATACGTTATACGTTATACGTTATACGTTATACGTTATACGTTATACGTTATACGTTATACGTTATACGTTATACGTTATACGTTATACGTTATACGTTATACGTTATACGTTACACGTTATACGTTATACGTTACACGTTATACGTTATACGTTATACGTTATACCTTATACATTATACGTCACACGTTATACGTTATACGTTATACGTTATACGTTACACGTTATACGTTATACGTTACACGTTATACGTTATACGTTATACGTTATACCTTATACATTATACGTCACACGTTATACGTTATACGTTATACGTTATACGTTATACGTTATACGTTATACGTTATACGTTAAACGTTATACGTTATACGTTATACGTTATACGTTATACGTTATACGTTATACGTTATACGTTATACGTTATACGTTATACGTTATACGTTATACGTTATACGTTATACGTTATACCTTATACATTATACGTCAGACGTTATACGTTATACGTAATACGGTATACGTTATGCGTTATACGTTATACGTTATACGTTATACGTTATACGTTATACGTTATACGTTATACGTTATACGTTATACGTTATACGTTATACGTTATACGTTATACGTTATACGTTATACGTTATACGTTATACGTTATACGTTATACGTTATACGTTATACGTTATACGTTATACGTTATACGTTATACGTTATACCTTATACATTATACGTCAGACGTTATACGTTATACGTAATACGGTATACGTTATGCGTTATACGCTATACGTTATACGTTATGCGCTATACGTAATACGTTATACGTTATAGGTTATACGTTATACGTTATACGTTATACGTCATACGTTATACGTTATAAGTTATACGTTATACGTTATACGTCATACGTTATATGTTATACGTTATACTTTATACGTTATACGTTATACGTTATACGTTATACGTTATACGTTATACGTTATACGTAATACGTTATACGTTATACGTTATACGTTATACGTTATACGTTATACGTTATACGTTATACGTTATACGTTATACGTTATACGTTATACGTTATACGTTATACGTTATTCGTTATAGGTTATACGTTATACGTTATACGTTATACGTTATACGTTATACGTTATACGTTACACGTTATACGTTATACGTTATACGTTATACCTTATACATTATACGTCACACGTTATACGTTATACGTAATACGGTATACGTTATGCGTTATACGCTATACGTTATACGTTATGCGCTGTACGTAATACGTTATACGTTATAGATTATACGTTATACGTTATACGTTATACGTTATACGTTATACGTTATACGTTTTACGTTATACGTTATACGTTATACGCTATACGTTATACGTTATACGTTAAAAGTTATACGTCATACGTTATACGTTATACGTTATACGTTATACGTTTTACGTTATACGTTATACGTTATACGTTATACGTTATACGTTATACGTTATACGTTATACGTTATACGTTATACGTTATACGTTATACGTTATACGTAATACGTTATACGATATACGTTATACGTTATACGTAATACGTTATACGTTAGACGTTATACGTAATACGTTATACGTTGTACGTTATAGGTCATACCTTATACGTGATACGTCACACGTTATAAGTTATACGTTATACGTTATACGTTATACGTTATACGTAATACGTTATACGTTATACGTTATACGTTATTCGTTATACGTTATGCGTTATACGCTATACGTTATACGTTATACGTTATTCGTCATACGTTATACGTTATACGTTATACGTTATACGTTATACGTTATACGTTATACGTTATACGTTATACGTTATACGTTATACGTTATACGTTAAACGTTATACGTTATACGTTATACGTTATACGTTATACGTTATACGTTATACGTTATACGTTATACGGTAAACGTTATGCGTTATACGCTATACGTTATGCGGTGTAGGATATACGTCATGCGTTATAGGATATACGTCATGCGTTATAGGATATACGTTATACATTATACGTTATACGTTATACGTTATACGTTATACGTTATACGTTATACGTTATACGTTATAGTTCATACCTTATACGTGATACGTCACACGTTATAAGTTATACGTTATACGTTATACGTTATACGTTATACGTTATACGTTATACGTAATACGTTATACGTTATACGTTATACGTTATACGTTATTCGATATACGTTATACGTTATTCGATATACGTTATACGTTATACGTTATACGTTATACGTTATACGTTATACGTTATACGTTATACGTTATACGTTATACGTCATACGTTATACGTTATACGTTATACGTTATACGTTATACGTTATACGTTATACGTTATACGTTATACGTTATACGTAATACGTTATACGTTATACGTTATACGTTATACGTTATTCGTTATACGTTATACGTTATACGTTATACGTTATACGTTATACGTTATACGTTATACGTTATACGTTATACGTTATACGTTATTCGTCATACGTTATACGTTATACGTTATACGTTATACGTTATACGTTATACGTTATACGTTATACGTTATACGTTATACGTTATACGTTATACGTTATACGTTATACGTTATACGTTATACGTTATACGTTATACGTTATACGTTATACGTTATACGTTATACGTTATATTTTATACGTTATACGTTATACGTTATACGTTATACGTTATACGTTATACGTTATACGTTATACGGTAAACGTTATGCGTTATACGCTATACGTTATGCGGTGTAGGATATACGTCATGCGTTATAGGATATACGTCATGCGTTATAGGATATACGTTATACATTATACGTTATACGTTATACGTTATACGTTATACGTTATACGTTATACGTTATACGTTATAGTTCATACCTTATACGTGATACGTCACACGTTATAAGTTATACGTTATACGTTATACGTTATACGTTATACGTTATACGTTATACGTTATACGTAATACGTTATACGTTATACGTTATACGTTATACGTTATTCGATATACGTTATACGTTATTCGATATACGTTATACGTTATACGTTATACGTTATACGTTATACGTTATACGTTATACGTTATACGTTATACGTCATACGTTATACGTTATACGTTATACGTTATACGTTATACGTTATACGTTATACGTTATACGTTATACGTTATACGTAATACGTTATACGTTATACGTTATACGTTATTCGTTATACGTTATACGTTATACGTTATACGTTATACGTTATACGTTATACGTTATACGTAATACGTTATACGTTATACGTTATACGTTATTCGTTATACGTTATACGTTATACGTTATACGTTATACGTTATACGTTATACGTTATACGTTATACGTTATACGTTATTCGTCATACGTTATACGTTATACGTTATACGTTATACGTTATACGTTATACGTTATACGTTATACGTTATACGTTATACGTTATACGTTATACGTTATACGTTATACGTTATACGTTATACGTTATACGTTATACGTTATACGTTATACGTTATACGTTATACGTTATACGTTATACGTTATACGTTATACGTTATACGTTATACGTTATACGATATACGTTATACGTTATACGTAATACGTTATACGTTATACGTTATACGTTATACGTTATACGTTATACGTTATACGTTATACGTTATACGTTATACGTTATACGTTATACGTTATACGTTATACGTTATACGTTATACGTTATACGTTATACGTTATACGGTAAACGTTATGCGTTATACGCTATACGTTATGCGGTGTAGGATATACGTCATGCGTTATAGGATATACGTCATGCGTTATAGGATATACGTTATACATTATACGTTATACGTTATACGTTATACGTTATACGTTATACGTTATACGTTATACGTTATAGTTCATACCTTATACGTGATACGTCACACGTTATAAGTTATACGTTATACGTTATACGTTATACGTTATACGTTATACGTTATACGTTATACGTAATACGTTATACGTTATACGTTATACGTTATACGTTATTCGATATACGTTATACGTTATTCGATATACGTTATACGTTATACGTTATACGTTATACGTTATACGTTATACGTTATACGTTATACGTTATACGTCATACGTTATACGTTATACGTTATACGTTATACGTTATACGTTATACGTTATACGTTATACGTTATACGTTATACGTAATACGTTATACGTTATACGTTATACGTTATTCGTTATACGTTATACGTTATACGTTATACGTTATACGTTATACGTTATACGTTATACGTTATACGTTATACGTTATACGTTATACGTTATTCGTCATACGTTATACGTTATACGTTATACGTTATACGTTATACGTTATACGTTATACGTTATACGTTATACGTTATACGTTATACGTTATACGTTATACGTTATACGTTATACGTTATTCGATATACGTTATACGTTATACGTTATACGTTATACGTTATACGTTATACGTTATACGTTATACGTTATACGTTATACGTCATACGTTATACGTTATACGTTATACGTTATACGTTATACGTTATACGTTATACGTTATACGTTATACGTTATACGTAATACGTTATACGTTATACGTTATACGTTATTCGTTATACGTTATACGTTATACGTTATACGTTATACGTTATACGTTATACGTTATACGTTATACGTTATACGTTATTCGTCATACGTTATACGTTATACGTTATACGTTATACGTTATACGTTATACGTTATACGTTATACGTTATACGTTATACGTTATACGTTATACGTTATACGTTATACGTTATACGTTATACGTTATACGTTATACGTTATACGTTATACGTTATACGTTATACGTTATACGTTATACGTTATACGTTATACGTTATACGATATACGTTATACATTATACGTAATACGTTATACGTTATACGTTATACGTTATACGTTATACGTTATACGTTATACGTTATACGTTATACGTAATACGTTATACGTTATACGTTATACGTTATTCGTTATACGTTATACGTTATACGTTATACGTTATACGTTATACGTTATACGTTATACGTTATACGTTATACGTTATACGTTATACGTTATTCGTCATACGTTATACGTTATACGTTATACGTTATACGTTATACGTTATACGTTATACGTTATACGTTATACGTTATACGTTATACGTTATACGTTATACGTTATACGTTATACGTTATACGTTATACGTTATACGTTATACGTTATTCGATATACGTTATACGTTATACGTTATACGTTATACGTTATACGTTATACGTTATACGTTATACGTTATACGTTATACGTCATACGTTATACGTTATACGTTATACGTTATACGTTATACGTTATACGTTATACGTTATACGTTATACGTTATACGTAATACGTTATACGTTATACGTTATACGTTATTCGTTATACGTTATACGTTATACGTTATACGTTATACGTTATACGTTATACGTTATACGTTATACGTTATACGTTATACGTTATACGTTATTCGTCATACGTTATACGTTATACGTTATACGTTATACGTTATACGTTATACGTTATACGTTATACGTTATACGTTATACGTTATACGTTATACGTTATACGTTATACGTTATACGTTATACGTTATACGTTATACGTTATACGTTATTCGATATACGTTATACGTTATACGTTATACGTTATACGTTATACGTTATACGTTATACGTTATACGTTATACGTTATACGTCATACGTTATACGTTATACGTTATACGTTATACGTTATACGTTATACGTTATACGTTATACGTTATACGTTATACGTAATACGTTATACGTTATACGTTATACGTTATTCGTTATACGTTATACGTTATACGTTATACGTTATACGTTATACGTTATACGTTATACGTTATACGTTATACGTTATTCGTCATACGTTATACGTTATACGTTATACGTTATACGTTATACGTTATACGTTATACGTTATACGTTATACGTTATACGTTATACGTTATACGTTATACGTTATACGTTATACGTTATACGTTATACGTTATACGTTATACGTTATACGTTATACGTTATACGTTATACGTTATACGTTATACGATATACGTTATACATTATACGTAATACGTTATACGTTATACGTTATACGTTATACGTTATACGTTATACGTTATACGTTATACGTTATACGTTATACGTTATACGTTATACGTTATACGTTATACGTTATACGTTATACGTTATACGTTATACGTTATACGGTAAACGTTATGCGTTATACGCTATACGTTATGCGGTGTAGGATATACGTCATGCGTTATAGGATATACGTCATGCGTTATAGGATATACGTTATACATTATACGTTATACGTTATACGTTATACGTTATACGTTATACGTTATACGTTATACGTTATAGTTCATACCTTATACGTGATACGTCACACGTTATAAGTTATACGTTATACGTTATACGTTATACGTTATACGTTATACGTTATACGTTATACGTAATACGTTATACGTTATACGTTATACGTTATACGTTATTCGATATACGTTATACGTTATTCGATATACGTTATACGTTATACGTTATACGTTATACGTTATACGTTATACGTTATACGTTATACGTTATACGTCATACGTTATACGTTATACGTTATACGTTATACGTTATACGTTATACGTTATACGTTATACGTTATACGTTATACGTAATATGTTATACGTTATACGTTATACGTTATTCGTTATACGTTATACGTTATACGTTATACGTTATACGTTATACGTTATACGTTATACGTTATACGTTATACGTTATACGTTATACGTTATTCGTCATACGTTATACGTTATACGTTATACGTTATACGTTATACGTTATACGTTATACGTTATACGTTATACGTTATACGTTATACGTTATACGTTATACGTTATACGTTATACGTTATACGTTATACGTTATACGTTATACGTTATTCGATATACGTTATACGTTATACGTTATACGTTATACGTTATACGTTATACGTTATACGTTATACGTTATACGTTATACGTCATACGTTATACGTTATACGTTATACGTTATACGTTATACGTTATACGTTATACGTTATACGTTATACGTTATACGTAATACGTTATACGTTATACGTTATACGTTATTCGTTATACGTTATACGTTATACGTTATACGTTATACGTTATACGTTATACGTTATACGTTATACGTTATACGTTATTCGTCATACGTTATACGTTATACGTTATACGTTATACGTTATACGTTATACGTTATACGTTATACGTTATACGTTATACGTTATACGTTATACGTTATACGTTATACGTTATACGTTATACGTTATACGTTATACGTTATACGTTATACGTTATACGTTATACGTTATACGTTATACGTTATACGTTATACGTTATACGTTATACGATATACGTTATACATTATACGTAATACGTTATACGTTATACGTTATACGTTATACGTTATACGTTATACGTTATACGTTATACGTTATACGTAATACGTTATACGTTATACGTTATACGTTATTCGTTATACGTTATACGTTATACGTTATACGTTATACGTTATACGTTATACGTTATACGTTATACGTTATACGTTATACGTTATACGTTATTCGTCATACGTTATACGTTATACGTTATACGTTATACGTTATACGTTATACGTTATACGTTATACGTTATACGTTATACGTTATACGTTATACGTTATACGTTATACGTTATACGTTATACGTTATACGTTATACGTTATACGTTATACGTTATTCGATATACGTTATACGTTATACGTTATACGTTATACGTTATACGTTATACGTTATACGTTATACGTTATACGTTATACGTCATACGTTATACGTTATACGTTATACGTTATACGTTATACGTTATACGTTATACGTTATACGTTATACGTTATACGTTATACGTTATACGTTATACGTTATACGTTATTCGTTATACGTTATACGTTATACGTTATACGTTATACGTTATACGTTATACGTTATACGTTATACGTTATACGTTATTCGTCATACGTTATACGTTATACGTTATACGTTATACGTTATACGTTATACGTTATACGTTATACGTTATACGTTATACGTTATACGTTATACGTTATACGTTATACGTTATACGTTATACGTTATACGTTATACGTTATACGTTATACGTTATACGTTATACGTTATACGTTATACGTTATACGTTATACGTTATACGTTATACGTTATACGTTATACGTAATACGTTATACGTTATACATTATACGTAATACGTTATACGTTATACGTTATACGTTATACGTTATACGTTATACGTTATACGTTATACGTTATACGTTATACGTTATACGTTATACGTTATACGTTATACGTTATACGTTACACGTTATACGTTATACGTTATACGTTATACGTTATACGCTATAAGTTATAGGTCATACCTTATACGTGATACGTCATACGTTATACGTTATACGTTATACGTTATACGTTATACGTTATACGTTATACGTTATACGTTATACGTTATACGTTATACGTTATACGTTATACCTTATACATTATACGTCAGACGGTATACGTTATACGTAATACGGTATACGTTATGCGTTATACGCTATACGTTATACGTTATGCGCTATACGTAATACGTTATACGTTATAGGTTATACGTTATACGTTATACGTTATACGTTATACGTTATACGTTATACGATATACGTTATACATTATACGTAATACGTTATACGTTATACGTTATACGTTATACGTTATACGTTATACGTTATACGTTATACGTTATACGTTATACGTTATACGTTATACGTTATACGTTATACGTTATACGTTATACGTTATACGTTATACGCTATAAGTTATAGGTCATACCTTATACGTGATACGTCATACGTTATACGTTATACGTTATACGTTATACGTTATACGTTATACGTTATACGTTATACGTTATACCTTATACATTATACGTCAGACGGTATACGTTATACGTAATACGGTATACGTTATGCGTTATACGCTATACGTTATACGTTATGCGCTATACGTAATACGTTATACGTTATAGGTTATACGTTATACGTTATACGTTATACGTTATACGTTATACGTTATACGTTATACGTTATACGTTATACGTTATACGTTATACGTTAAACGTTATACGTTATACGTTATAGGTCATACCTTATACGTGATACGTCACACGTTATAAGTTATACGTTATACGTTATACGTTATACGTTATACGTAATACGTTATACGTTATACGTTATACGTTATTCGTTATACGTTATGCGTTATACGCTATACGTTATACGTTATACGTTATTCGTCATACGTTATACGTTATACGTTATACGTTATACGTTATACGTTATACGTTATACGTTATACGTTATACGTTATACGTTATACGTTATACGTTAAACGTTATACGTTATACGTTATACGTTATACGTTATACGTTATACGTTATACGTTATACGTTATACGGTAAACGTTATACGTTATACGCTATACGTTATGCGGTGTAGGATATACGTCATGCGTTATAGGATATACGTCATGCGTTATAGGATATACGTTATACATTATACGTTATACGTTATACGTTATACGTTATACGTTATACGTTATACGTTATACGTTATACGTTATAGTTCATACCTTATACGTGATACGTCACACGTTATAAGTTATACGTTATACGTTATACGTTATACGTTATACGTTATACGTTATACGTAATACGTTATACGTTATACGTTATACGTTATACGTTATTCGATATACGTTATACGTTATTCGATATACGTTATACGTTATACGTTATACGTTATACGTTATACGTTATACGTTATACGTTATACGTTATACGTCATACGTTATACGTTATACGTTATACGTTATACGTTATACGTTATACGTTATACGTTATACGTTATACGTTATACGTAATACGTTATACGTTATACGTTATACGTTATTCGTTATACGTTATACGTTATACGTTATACGTTATACGTTATACGTTATACGTTATACGTTATACGTTATACGTTATTCGTCATACGTTATACGTTATACGTTATACGTTATACGTTATACGTTATACGTTATACGTTATACGTTATACGTTATACGTTATACGTTATACGTTATACGTTATACGTTATACGTTATACGTTATACGTTATACGTTATACGTTATACGTTATACGTTATACGTTATACGTTATACGTTATACGTTATACGTTATACGTTATACGTTATACGTTATACGTTATACGTTATACGTTATACGTTATACGTTATACGTTATACGTTATACGTTATACGTTATACGTTATACGTTATACGTTATACGTTATACGTTATACGTTATACGTTATACGTTATACGTTATACGTTATACGTTATACGTTATACGTTATACGTTATACGTTATACGTTATACGTTATACGTTATACGTTATACGTTATACGTTATACGTTATACGTTATACGTTATACGTTATACGTTATACGTTATACGTTATACGGTATACGTTATGCGTTATACGCTATACGTTATGCGTTATAGGATATACGTCATGCGTTATAGGATATACGTCATACGTTATACGTTATACGTTATACGTTATACGTTATACGTTATACGTTATACGTTATACGTTATACGTTATACGTTATACGTTATACGTTATACGTTATACGTTATACGCTATACGTTATACGTTATTCGTTATACGTTGTACGTTATACGTTATACGTTATACGTTATACGTTATACGTTATACGATATACGTTATACATTATACGTAATACGTTATACGTTATACGTTATACGTTATACGTTATACGTTATACGTTATACGTTATACGTTATACGTTATACGTTATACGTTATACGTTATACGTTATACGTTATACGTTATACGTTATACGTTATACGCTATAAGTTATAGGTCATACCTTATACGTGATACGTCATACGTTATACGTTATACGTTATACGTTATACGTTATACGTTATACGTTATACGTTATACGTTATACGTTATACCTTATACATTATACGTCAGACGGTATACGTTATACGTAATACGGTATACGTTATGCGTTATACGCTATACGTTATACGTTATGCGCTATACGTAATACGTTATACGTTATAGGTTATACGTTATACGTTATACGTTATACGTTATACGTTATACGTTATACGTTATAAGTTATACGTTATACGTTATACGTCATACGTTATATGTTATACGTTATACGTTATACGTTATACGTTATACGTTAAACGTTATACGTTATACGTTATACGTTATACGTTATACGTTATACGTTATACGTTATACGTTATACGGTAAACGTTATACGTTATACGCTATACGTTATGCGGTGTAGGATATACGTCATGCGTTATAGGATATACGTCATGCGTTATAGGATATACGTTATACATTATACGTTATACGTTATACGTTATACGTTATACGTTATACGTTATACGTTATACGTTATAGTTCATACCTTATACGTGATACGTCACACGTTATAAGTTATACGTTATACGTTATACGTTATACGTTATACGTTATACGTTATACGTAATACGTTATACGTTATACGTTATACGTTATACGTTATTCGATATACGTTATACGTTATTCGATATACGTTATACGTTATACGTTATACGTTATACGTTATACGTTATACGTTATACGTTATACGTTATACGTCATACGTTATACGTTATACGTTATACGTTATACGTTATACGTTATACGTTATACGTTATACGTTATACGTTATACGTTATACGTTATACGTTATACGTTATACGTTATACGTTATACGTTATACGTTATACGTTATACGCTATAAGTTATAGGTCATACCTTATACGTGATACGTCATACGTTATACGTTATACGTTATACGTTATACGTTATACGTTATACGTTATACGTTATACGTTATACGTTATACGTTATACGTTATACCTTATACATTATACGTCAGACGGTATACGTTATACGTAATACGGTATACGTTATGCGTTATACGCTATACGTTATACGTTATGCGCTATACGTAATACGTTATACGTTATAGGTTATACGTTATACGTTATACGTTATACGTTATACGTTATACGATATACGTTATACATTATACGTAATACGTTATACGTTATACGTTATACGTTATACGTTATACGTTATACGTTATACGTTATACGTTATACGTTATACGTTATACGTTATACGTTATACGTTATACGTTATACGTTATACGTTATACGTTATACGTTATACGCTATAAGTTATAGGTCATACCTTATACGTGATACGTCATACGTTATACGTTATACGTTATACGTTATACGTTATACGTTATACGTTATACGTTATACCTTATACATTATACGTCAGACGGTATACGTTATACGTAATACGGTATACGTTATGCGTTATACGCTATACGTTATACGTTATGCGCTATACGTAATACGTTATACGTTATAGGTTATACGTTATACGTTATACGTTATACGTTATACGTTATACGTTATACGTTATACGTTATACGTTATACGTTATACGTTAAACGTTATACGTTATACGTTATAGGTCATACCTTATACGTGATACGTCACACGTTATAAGTTATACGTTATACGTTATACGTTATACGTTATACGTAATACGTTATACGTTATACGTTATACGTTATTCGTTATACGTTATGCGTTATACGCTATACGTTATACGTTATACGTTATTCGTCATACGTTATACGTTATACGTTATACGTTATACGTTATACGTTATACGTTATACGTTATACGTTATACGTTATACGTTATACGTTATACGTTAAACGTTATACGTTATACGTTATACGTTATACGTTATACGTTATACGTTATACGTTATACGTTATACGGTAAACGTTATACGTTATACGCTATACGTTATGCGGTGTAGGATATACGTCATGCGTTATAGGATATGCGTCATGCGTTATAGGATATACGTTATACATTATACGTTATACGTTATACGTTATACGTTATACGTTATACGTTATACGTTATACGTTATAGTTCATACCTTATACGTGATACGTCACACGTTATAAGTTATACGTTATACGTTATACGTTATACGTTATACGTTATACGTTATACGTAATACGTTATACGTTATACGTTATACGTTATACGTTATTCGATATACGTTATACGTTATTCGATATACGTTATACGTTATACGTTATACGTTATACGTTATACGTTATACGTTATACGTTATACGTTATACGTCATACGTTATACGTTATACGTTATACGTTATACGTTATACGTTATACGTTATACGTTATACGTTATACGTTATACGTAATACGTTATACGTTATACGTTATACGTTATTCGTTATACGTTATACGTTATACGTTATACGTTATACGTTATACGTTATACGTTATACCTTATACATTATACGTCAGACGGTATACGTTATACGTAATACGGTATACGTTATGCGTTATACGCTATACGTTATACGTTATGCGCTATACGTAATACGTTATACGTTATAGGTTATACGTTATACGTTATACGTTATACGTTATACGTTATACGTTATACGTTATAAGTTATACGTTATACGTTATACGTCATACGTTATATGTTATACGTTATACTTTATACGTTATACGTTATACGTTATACGTTATACGCTATAAGTTATAGGTCATACCTTATACGTGATACGTCATACGTTATATGTTATACGTTATACGTTATACGTTATACGTTATACGTTATACGTTATACGTTATACGTTATACGTTATACGTTATACGTTATACGTTATACGTTATACGTTATACGGTATAGGTTATGCGTTATACGCTATAGGTTATGCGTTATAGGATATACGTCATGCGTTATAGGATATACGTTATACGTTATACGTTATACGTTATACGTTATACGTTATACGTTATACGTTATACGTTATACGTTATACGTTATACGGTATACGTTATACGTTATACGTTATACGTTATACGTTATACGTTATACGTTATACGTTATACGTTATACGTTATACGTTATACGTTATACGTTATACGTTATACGTTATACGTTATACGTTATACGTTATACGTTATACGTTATACGTTATACGTTATACGTTATACGTTATACGTTATACGTTATACGTTATACGTTATACGTTATACGTTATACGTTATACGTTATACGTTATACGTTATACGTTATACGTTATACGTTATACGTTATACGTTATACGTTATACGTTATACGTTATACGTTATACGTTATACGTTATACGTTATACGTTATACGTTATACGTTATACGTTATACGTTATACGTTATACGTTATACGTTATACGTTATACGTTATACGTTATACGTTATACGTTATACGTTATACGTTATACGTTATACGTTATACGTTATACGTTATACGTTATACGTTATACGTTATACGTTATACGTTATACGTTATACGTTATACGTTATACGTTATACGTTATACGTTATACGTTATACGTTATACGGTATACGTTATGCGTTATACGCTATACGTTATGCGTTATAGGATATACGTCATGCGTTATAGGATATACGTCATACGTTATACGTTATACGTTATACGTTATACGTTATACGTTATACGTTATACGTTATACGTTATACGTTATACGTTATACGTTATACGTTATACGTTATACGCTATACGTTATACGTTATTCGTTATACGTTGTACGTTATACGTTATACGTTATACGTTATACGTTATACGTTATACGATATACGTTATACATTATACGTAATACGTTATACGTTATACGTTATACGTTATACGTTATACGTTATACGTTATACGTTATACGTTATACGTTATACGTTATACGTTATACGTTATACGTTATACGTTATACGTTATACGTTATACGTTATACGTTATACGCTATAAGTTATAGGTCATACCTTATACGTGATACGTCATACGTTATACGTTATACGTTATACGTTATACGTTATACGTTATACGTTATACGTTATACGTTATACGTTATACCTTATACATTATACGTCAGACGGTATACGTTATACGTAATACGGTATACGTTATGCGTTATACGCTATACGTTATACGTTATGCGCTATACGTAATACGTTATACGTTATAGGTTATACGTTATACGTTATACGTTATACGTTATACGTTATACGTTATACGTTATAAGTTATACGTTATACGTTATACGTCATACGTTATATGTTATACGTTATACGTTATACGTTATACGTTATACGTTAAACGTTATACGTTATACGTTATACGTTATACGTTATACGTTATACGTTATACGTTATACGTTATACGGTAAACGTTATACGTTATACGCTATACGTTATGCGGTGTAGGATATACGTCATGCGTTATAGGATATACGTCATGCGTTATAGGATATACGTTATACATTATACGTTATACGTTATACGTTATACGTTATACGTTATACGTTATACGTTATACGTTATAGTTCATACCTTATACGTGATACGTCACACGTTATAAGTTATACGTTATACGTTATACGTTATACGTTATACGTTATACGTTATACGTTATACGTAATACGTTATACGTTATACGTTATACGTTATACGTTATTCGATATACGTTATACGTTATTCGATATACGTTATACGTTATACGTTATACGTTATACGTTATACGTTATACGTTATACGTTATACGTTATACGTCATACGTTATACGTTATACGTTATACGTTATACGTTATACGTTATACGTTATACGTTATACGTTATACGTTATACGTTATACGTTATACGTTATACGTTATACGTTATACGTTATACGTTATACGTTATACGTTATACGTTATACGCTATAAGTTATAGGTCATACCTTATACGTGATACGTCATACGTTATACGTTATACGTTATACGTTATACGTTATACGTTATACGTTATACGTTATACGTTATACGTTATACGTTATACGTTATACCTTATACATTATACGTCAGACGGTATACGTTATACGTAATACGGTATACGTTATGCGTTATACGCTATACGTTATACGTTATGCGCTATACGTAATACGTTATACGTTATAGGTTATACGTTATACGTTATACGTTATACGTTATACGTTATACGATATACGTTATACATTATACGTAATACGTTATACGTTATACGTTATACGTTATACGTTATACGTTATACGTTATACGTTATACGTTATACGTTATACGTTATACGTTATACGTTATACGTTATACGTTATACGTTATACGTTATACGTTATACGTTATACGTTATACGTTATACGCTATAAGTTATAGGTCATACCTTATACGTGATACGTCATACGTTATACGTTATACGTTATACGTTATACGTTATACGTTATACGTTATACGTTATACGTTATACGTTATACGTTATACCTTATACATTATACGTCAGACGGTATACGTTATACGTAATACGGTATACGTTATGCGTTATACGCTATACGTTATACGTTATGCGCTATACGTAATACGTTATACGTTATAGGTTATACGTTATACGTTATACGTTATACGTTATACGTTATACGTTATACGTTATACGTTATACGTTATACGTTATACGTTAAACGTTATACGTTATACGTTATAGGTCATACCTTATACGTGATACGTCACACGTTATAAGTTATACGTTATACGTTATACGTTATACGTTATACGTAATACGTTATACGTTATACGTTATACGTTATTCGTTATACGTTATGCGTTATACGCTATACGTTATACGTTATACGTTATTCGTCATACGTTATACGTTATACGTTATACGTTATACGTTATACGTTATACGTTATACGTTATACGTTATACGTTATACGTTATACGTTATACGTTAAACGTTATACGTTATACGTTATACGTTATACGTTATACGTTATACGTTATACGTTATACGTTATACGGTAAACGTTATACGTTATACGCTATACGTTATGCGGTGTAGGATATACGTCATGCGTTATAGGATATACGTCATGCGTTATAGGATATACGTTATACATTATACGTTATACGTTATACGTTATACGTTATACGTTATACGTTATACGTTATACGTTATAGTTCATACCTTATACGTGATACGTCACACGTTATAAGTTATACGTTATACGTTATACGTTATACGTTATACGTTATACGTTATACGTAATACGTTATACGTTATACGTTATACGTTATACGTTATTCGATATACGTTATACGTTATTCGATATACGTTATACGTTATACGTTATACGTTATACGTTATACGTTATACGTTATACGTTATACGTTATACGTCATACGTTATACGTTATACGTTATACGTTATACGTTATACGTTATACGTTATACGTTATACGTTATACGTTATACGTTATACGTAATACGTTATACGTTATACGTTATACGTTATTCGTTATACGTTATACGTTATACGTTATACGTTATACGTTATACGTTATACGTTATACGTTATACGTTATACGTTATTCGTCATACGTTATACGTTATACGTTATACGTTATACGTTATACGTTATACGTTATACGTTATACGTTATACGTTATACGTTATACGTTATACGTTATACGTTATACGTTATACGTTATACGTTATACGTTATACGTTATACGTTATACGTTATACGTTATACGTTATACGTTATACGTTATACGTTATACGTTATACGTTATACGTTATACGTTATACGATATACGTTATACATTATACGTAATACGTTATACGTTATACGTTATACGTTATACGTTATACGTTATACGTTATACGTTATACGTTATACGTTATACGTTATACGTTATACGTTATACGTTATACGTTATACGTTATACGTTATACGTTATACGTTATACGTTATACGTTATACGCTATAAGTTATAGGTCATACCTTATACGTGATACGTCATACGTTATACGTTATACGTTATACGTTATACGTTATACGTTATACGTTATACGTTATACGTTATACGTTATACCTTATACATTATACGTCAGACGGTATACGTTATACGTAATACGGTATACGTTATGCGTTATACGCTATACGTTATACGTTATGCGCTATACGTAATACGTTATACGTTATAGGTTATACGTTATACGTTATACGTTATACGTTATACGTTATACGTTATACGTTATAAGTTATACGTTATACGTTATACGTCATACGTTATATGTTATACGTTATACTTTATACGTTATACGTTATACGTTATACGTTATACGCTATAAGTTATAGGTCATACCTTATACGTGATACGTCATACGTTATACGTTATACGTTATACGTTATACGTTATACGTTATACGTTATACGTTATACGTTATACGTTATACGTTATACGTTATACGTTATACGTTATACGTTATACGGTATAGGTTATGCGTTATACGCTATAGGTTATGCGTTATAGGATATACGTCATGCGTTATAGGATATACGTTATACGTTATACGTTATACGTTATACGTTATACGTTATACGTTATACGTTATACGTTATACGTTATACGGTATACGTTATACGTTATACGTTATACGTTATACGTTATACGTTATACGTTATACGTTATACGTTATACGTTATACGTTATACGTTATACGTTATACGTTATACGTTATACGTTATACGTTATACGTTATACGTTATACGTTATACGTTATACGTTATACGTTATACGTTATACGTTATACGTTATACGTTATACGTTATACGTTATACGTTATACGTTATACGTTATACGTTATACGTTATACGTTATACGTTATACGTTATACGTTATACGTTATACGTTATACGTTATACGTTATACGTTATACGTTATACGTTATACGTTATACGTTATACGTTATACGTTATACGTTATACGTTATACGTTATACGTTATACGTTATACGTTATACGTTATACGTTATACGTTATACGTTATACGTTATACGTTATACGTTATACGTTATACGTTATACGTTATACGTTATACGTTATACGTTATACGTTATACGTTATACGTTATACGTTATACGTTATACGTTATACGTTATACGTTATACGTTATACGTTATACGTTATACGTTATACGGTATACGTTATGCGTTATACGCTATACGTTATGCGTTATAGGATATACGTCATGCGTTATAGGATATACGTCATACGTTATACGTTATACGTTATACGTTATACGTTATACGTTATACGTTATACGTTATACGTTATACGTTATACGTTATACGTTATACGTTATACGCTATACGTTATACGTTATTCGTTATACGTTGTACGTTATACGTTATACGTTATACGTTATACGTTATACGTTATACGATATACGTTATACATTATACGTAATACGTTATACGTTATACGTTATACGTTATACGTTATACGTTATACGTTATACGTTATACGTTATACGTTATACGTTATACGTTATACGTTATACGTTATACGTTATACGTTATACGTTATACGTTATACGCTATAAGTTATAGGTCATACCTTATACGTGATACGTCATACGTTATACGTTATACGTTATACGTTATACGTTATACGTTATACGTTATACGTTATACGTTATACGTTATACCTTATACATTATACGTCAGACGGTATACGTTATACGTAATACGGTATACGTTATGCGTTATACGCTATACGTTATACGTTATGCGCTATACGTAATACGTTATACGTTATAGGTTATACGTTATACGTTATACGTTATACGTTATACGTTATACGTTATACGTTATAAGTTATACGTTATACGTTATACGTCATACGTTATATGTTATACGTTATACTTTATACGTTATACGTTATACGTTATACGTTATACGCTATAAGTTATAGGTCATACCATATACGTGATACGTCATACGTTATACGTTATACGTTATACGTTATACGTTATACGTTATACGTTATACGTTATACGTTATACGTTATACGTTATACGTTATACGTTATACGTTATACGGTATAGGTTATGCGTTATACGCTATAGGTTATACGTTATACGTTATACGTTATACGTTATACGTTATACGTTATACGTTATACGTTATACGTTATACGTTATACGTTATACGTTATACGTTATACGTTATACGTTATACGTTATACGTTATACGTTATACGTTATACGTTATACGTTATACGTTATACGTTATACGTTATACGTTATACGTTATACGTTATACGTTATACGTTATACGTTATACGTTATACGTTATACGTTATACGGTATAGGTTATGCGTTATACGCTATAGGTTATGCGTTATAGGATATACGTCATGCGTTATAGGATATACGTTATACGTTATACGTTATACGTTATACGTTATACGTTATACGTTATACGTTATACGTTATACGTTATACGTTATACGTTATACGTTATACGTTATACGTTATACGTTATACGTTATACGTTATACGTTATACGTTATACGTTATACGTTATACGTTATACGTTATACGTTATACGTTATACGTTATACGTTATACGTTATACGTTATACGTTATACGTTATACGTTATACGTTATACGTTATACGTTATACGTTATACGTTATACGTTATACGTTATACGTTATACGTTATACGTTATACGTTTTACGTTATACGTTATACGTTATACGTTATACGTTATACGTTATACGTTATACGTTATACGTTATACGTTATACGTTATACGTTATACGTTATACGTTATACGTTATACGTTATACGTTATACGTTATACGTTATACGTTATACGTTATACGTTATACGTTATACGTTATACGTTATACGTTATACGTTATACGTTATACGTTATACGTTATACGTTATACGTTATACGTTATACGTTATACGTTATACGTTATACGTTATACGTTATACGTTATACGTTATACGTTATACGTTATACGTTATACGTTATACGTTATACGTTATACGTTATACGGTATACGTTATGCGTTATACGCTATACGTTATGCGTTATAGGATATACGTCATGCGTTATAGGATATACGTTATACGTTATACGTTATACGTTATACGTTATACGTTATACGTTATACGTTATACGTTATACGTTATATGTTATACGTTATACGTTATACGTTATACGTTATACGTTATACGTTATACGTTATACGTTATACGTTATACGTTATAGGTCATACCTTATACGTGATACGTCATACGTTATACGTTATACGTTATACGTTATACGTTATACGTTTTACGTTATACGTTATACGTTATACGTTATACGATATACGTTATACGTTATACGTTATACGTTATACGTTATACGTTATACGTTATACGTTATACGTTATACGTTATACGTTATACGTTATACGTTATACGTTATACGCTATACGTTATACGTTATAAGTTATAAGTTATACGTTATACGTTATACGTTATACGTTATACGTTATACGTTATACGTTATACGTTATACGTTATACGTTATACGTTATACGCTATTCGTTATACGTTATACGTCATAGGTTACACGATACACGTTATACGTTACACGTAATATGTAATACATTGTACGTTTTACGTTATTCGTTATACGTTATACGTTATACGTTATACGTTATACGTTATACGTTATACGTTATACGTTATACGTTATACGTTATACGTTATACGTTATACGTTATACGTTATACGTTATACGTTATACGTTATACGTTATACGTTATACGTTATACGTTATACGTTATACGTTATACGTTATACGTTATACGTTATACGTTATACGTTATACGTTATACGTTATACGTTATACGTTATACGTTATACGTTATACGTTATACGTTATACGTTATACGTTATACGGTATACGTTATACGTTATAGGTCATACCTTATACGTGATACGTCATACGTTATACGTTATACGTTATACGTTATACGTTATACCCTATACGTTATACGTTATACGTTATACGTTATACGTTATACGTTATACGCTATACGTTATACGTTATTCGTTATACGTTGTACGTTCTACGTTATACGTTATTCGTTATACGTTATACGTTATACGTTATACGTTATACGTTATACGTTATACGTTATACGTTATACGTTATCCGTTATACGTTATACGTTATACGTTATACGTTATACGTTATACGTTATACGTTATACATTACACGTTATACGTTATACGGTATACGTTATGCGTTATACGCTATACGTCATGCGTTATAGGATATACGTCATGCGTTATAGGATATACGTTATACGTTATACGTTATACGTTATACGTTATACGTTATACGTTATACGTTTTACGTTATACGTTATACGTTATACGTTATACGTTATACGTTATACGTTATACGTTATACGTTATACGTTATACGTTATACGTTATACGTTATACGTTATACGTTATACGTTATACGTTATACGTTATACGTTATACGTTATACGTTATACGTTATACGTTATACGTTATACGTTATACGTTATACGTTATACGTTATACGTTATACGTTATACGTTATACGTTATACGTTATACGTTATACGTTATACGTTATACGTTATACGTTATACGTTATACGTTATACGTTATACGTTATAGGTCATACCTTATACGTGATACGTCATACGTTATACGTTATACGTTATACGTCAAACCGTATACGTAATACGTTACACGTTATACGTTATACGTTATACGCTATACGTTATACGTTATTCGTTATACGTTATACGTTATACGTTATACGTTATTCGTTATACGTTATACGTTATACGTTATACGTTATTCGTTATACGTTATACGTTATACGTTATACGTTATACGTTATACGTTATACGTTATACGTTATACGTTATACGTTATACGTTATGCGTTATGCATTATGCGTTATGCGTTATACGTTATACGTTATACGTTATACGTTATACGTTATACGTTATACCTTATACGTTATACGTTATACCTTATACGTTATACGTTATACGTTATACGTTATACGTTATACGTTATACGTTATACGTTATACGTTATACGTTATACGTTATACGTTATACGTTATACGTTATACGTTATACGTTATACGTTATACGTTATACGTTATACGTTATACGTTATACGTTATACGTTATACGTTATACGTTATACGTTATACGTTATACGTTATACGGTATAGGTTATGCGTTATACGCTATAGGTTATACGTTATACGTTATACGTTATACGTTATACGTTATACGTTATACGTTATACGTTATACGTTATACGTTATACGTTATACGTTATACGTTATACGTTATACGTTATACGTTATACGTTATACGTTATACGTTATACGTTATACGTTATACGTTATACGTTATACGTTATACGTTATACGTTATACGTTATACGTTATACGTTATACGTTATACGGTATAGGTTATGCGTTATACGCTATAGGTTATGCGTTATAGGATATACGTCATGCGTTATAGGATATACGTTATACGTTATACGTTATACGTTATACGTTATACGTTATACGTTATACGTTATACGTTATACGTTATACGTTATACGTTATACGTTATACGTTATACGTTATACGTTATACGTTATACGTTATACGTTATACGTTATACGTTATACGTTATACGTTATACGTTATACGTTATACGTTATACGTTATACGTTATACGTTATACGTTATACGTTATACGTTATACGTTATACGTTATACGTTATACGTTATACGTTATACGTTATACGTTATACGTTATACGTTTTACGTTATACGTTATACGTTATACGTTATACGTTATACGTTATACGTTATACGTTATACGTTATACGTTATACGTTATACGTTATACGTTATACGTTATACGTTATACGTTATACGTTATACGTTATACGTTATACGTTATACGTTATACGTTATACGTTATACGTTATACGTTATACGTTATACGTTATACGTTATACGTTATACGTTATACGTTATACGTTATACGTTATACGTTATACGTTATACGTTATACGTTATACGTTATACGTTATACGTTATACGTTATACGTTATACGTTATACGTTATACGGTATACGTTATGCGTTATACGCTATACGTTATGCGTTATAGGATATACGTCATGCGTTATAGGATATACGTTATACGTTATACGTTATACGTTATACGTTATACGTTATACGTTATACGTTATACGTTATACGTTATACGTTATACGTTATACGTTATACGTTATACGTTATACGTTATACGTTATACGTTATACGTTATACGTTATACGTTATAGGTCATACCTTATACGTGATACGTCATACGTTATACGTTATACGTTATACGTTATACGTTATACGTTTTACGTTATACGTTATACGTTATACGTTATACGATATACGTTATACGTTATACGTTATACGTTATACGTTATACGTTATACGTTATACGTTATACGTTATACGTTATACGTTATACGTTATACGTTATACGTTATACGCTATACGTTATACGTTATAAGTTATAAGTTATACGTTATACGTTATACGTTATACGTTATACGTTATACGTTATACGTTATACGTTATACGTTATACGTTATACGTTATACGCTATTCGTTATACGTTATACGTCATAGGTTACACGATACACGTTATACGTTACACGTAATATGTAATACATTGTACGTTTTACGTTATTCGTTATACGTTATACGTTATACGTTATACGTTATACGTTATACGTTATACGTTATACGTTATACGTTATACGTTATACGTTATACGTTATACGTTATACGTTATACGTTATACGTTATACGTTATACGTTATACGTTATACGTTATACGTTATACGTTATACGTTATACGTTATACGTTATACGTTATACGTTATACGTTATACGTTATACGTTATACGTTATACGTTATACGTTATACGTTATACGTTATACGTTATACGTTATACGTTATACGGTATACGTTATACGTTATAGGTCATACCTTATACGTGATACGTCATACGTTATACGTTATACGTTATACGTTATACGTTATACCCTATACGTTATACGTTATACGTTATACGTTATACGTTATACGTTATACGCTATACGTTATACGTTATTCGTTATACGTTGTACGTTCTACGTTATATGTTATTCGTTATACGTTATACGTTATACGTTATACGTTATACGTTATACGTTATACGTTATACGTTATACGTTATCCGTTATACGTTATACGTTATACGTTATACGTTATACGTTATACGTTATACGTTATACGTTATACGTTATACGTTATACATTACACGTTATACGTTATACGGTATACGTTATGCGTTATACGCTATACGTCATGCGTTATAGGATATACGTCATGCGTTATAGGATATACGTTATACGTTATACGTTATACGTTATACGTTATACGTTATACGTTATACGTTTTACGTTATACGTTATACGTTATACGTTATACGTTATACGTTATACGTTATACGTTATACGTTATACGTTATACGTTATACGTTATACGTTATACGTTATACGTTATACGTTATACGTTATACGTTATACGTTATACGTTATACGTTATACGTTATACGTTATACGTTATACGTTATACGTTATACGTTATACGTTATACGTTATACGTTATACGTTATACGTTATACGTTATACGTTATACGTTATACGTTATACGTTATACGTTATACGTTATACGTTATACGTTATACGTTATACGTTATACGTTATAGGTCATACCTTATACGTGATACGTCATACGTTATACGTTATACGTTATACGTCAAACCGTATACGTAATACGTTACACGTTATACGTTATACGTTATACGCTATACGTTATACGTTATTCGTTATACGTTATACGTTATACGTTATACGTTATTCGTTATACGTTATACGTTATACGTTATACGTTATTCGTTATACGTTATACGTTATACGTTATACGTTATACGTTATACGTTATACGTTATACGTTATACGTTATACGTTATACGTTATGCGTTATGCGTTATGCGTTATGCGTTATACGTTATACGTTATACGTTATACGTTATACGTTATACGTTATACCTTATACGTTATACGTTATACCTTATACGTTATACGTTATACGTTATACGTTATACGTTATACGTTATACGTTATACGTTATACGTTATACGTTATACGTTATACGTTATACGTTATACGTTATACGTTATACGTTATACGTTATACGTTATACGTTATACGTTATACGTTATACGTTATACGTTATACGTTATACGTTATACGTTATACGTTATACGTTATACGTTATACGTTATACGTTATACGTTATACGTTATACGTTATACGTTATACGTTATACGTTATACGTTATACGTTATACGTTATACGTTATACGTTATACGTTATACGTTATACGGTATAGGTTATGCGTTATACGCTATAGGTTATGCGTTATAGGATATACGTCATGCGTTATAGGATATACGTTATACGTTATACGTTATACGTTATACGTTATACGTTATACGTTATACGTTATACGTTATACGTTATACGTTATACGTTATACGTTATACGTTATACGTTATACGTTATACGTTATACGTTATACGTTATACGTTATACGTTATACGTTATACGTTATACGTTATACGTTATACGTTATACGTTATACGTTATACGTTATACGTTATACGTTATACGTTATACGTTATACGTTATACGTTATACGTTATACGTTATACGTTATACGTTATACGTTATACGTTATACGTTATACGTTATACGTTATACGTTATACGTTATACGTTATACGTTATACGTTATACGTTATACGTTATACGTTATACGTTATACGTTATACGTTATACGTTATACGTTATACGTTATACGTTATACGTTATACGTTATACGTTATACGTTATACGTTATACGTTATACGTTATACGTTATACGTTATACGTGATACGTTATACGTTATACGTTATACGTTATACGTTATACGTTATACGTTATACGGTATACGTTATGCGTTATACGCTATACGTTATGCGTTATAGGATATACGTCATGCGTTATAGGATATACGTTATACGTTATACGTTATACGTTATACGTTATACGTTATACGTTATACGTTATACGTTATACGTTATACGTTATACGTTATACGTTATACGTTATACGTTATACGTTATACGTTATACGTTACACGTTATACGTTATACGTTATACGTTATACGTAATACGTTATAGGTCATACCTTATACGTTATACGTTATACGTTATACGTTATACGTTATACGTTATACGTTATACGTTATACGTTATACGTTATACGTTATACGTTATACGTTATACGTTATACGTTATACGTTATACGTTATACGTTATACGGTATACGTTATACGTCATAGGTCATACCTTATACGTGGTACGTCATACGTTATACGTTATACGTTATACGTTATACGTTATACCGTATACGTTATACGTTATACGTTATACGTTATACGTTATACGTTATACGTTATACGTTATACGTTATACGGTATAGGTTATGCGTTATACGCTATAGGTTATGCGTTATAGGATATACGTCATGCGCTATAGGATATACGTTATACGTTATACGTTATACGTTATACGTTATACGTTATACGTTATACGTTATACGTTATACGTTATACGTTATACGTTATACGTTATACGTTATACGTTATACGTTATACGTTATACGTTATACGTTATTCGTTATACGTTATACGTTATACGGTATACGTTATGCGATATACGCTATACGTTATGCGTTATAGGATATACGTCATGCGTTATAGGATATACGTTATACGTTATACGTTATACGTTATACGTTATACGTTATACGTTATACGTTATACGTTATACGTTATACGTTATACGTTATACGTTATACGTTATACGTTATAGGTCATACCTTATACGTGATACGTCATACGTTATACGTTATACGTTATACGTTATACGTTATACGTTATACGTTATACGTTATACGTTATACGTTATACGTTATACGTTATACGTTATACGTTATACGTTATACGTTATACGTTATACGTTATACGTTATACGTTATACGTTATACGTTATACGTTATACGTTATACGTTATACGTTATACGTTATACGTTATACGTTATACGTTATACGTTATACGTTATACGTTATACGTTATACGTTATACGTTATACGTTATACGTTATACGTTATACGTTATACGTTATACGTTATACGTTATACGTTATACGTTATACGTTATACGTTATACGTTATACGTTATACGTTATACGTTATACGTTATACGTTATACGTTATACGTTATACGTTATACGTTATACGTTATACGTTATACGTTATACGTTATACGTTATACGTTATACGTGATACGTTATACGTTATACGTTATACGTTATACGTTATACGTTATACGGTATACGTTATGCGTTATACGCTATACGTTATGCGTTATAGGATATACGTCATGCGTTATAGGATATACGTTATACGTTATACGTTATACGTTATACGTTATACGTTATACGTTATACGTTATACGTTATACGTTATACGTTATACGTTATACGTTATACGTTATACGTTATACGTTATACGTTATACGTTATACGTTATACGTTATACGTTATACGTTATACGTTATACGTAATACGTTATAGGTCATACCTTATACGTTATACGTTATACGTTATACGTTATACGTTATACGTTATACGTTATACGTTATACGTTATACGTTATACGTTATACGTTATACGTTATACGTTATACGTTATACGTTATACGTTATACGTTATACGTTATACGTTATACGGTATACGTTATACGTTATAGGTCATACCTTATACGTGGTACGTCATACGTTATACGTTATACGTTATACGTTATACGTTATACCGTATACGTTATACGTTATACGTTATACGTTATACGTTATACGTTATACGTTATACGTTATACGTTATACGTTATACGGTATAGGTTATGCGTTATACGCTATAGGTTATGCGTTATAGGATATACGTCATGCGTTATAGGATATACGTTATACGTTATACGTTATACGTTATACGTTATACGTTATACGTTATACGTTATACGTTATACGTTATACGTTATACGTTATACGTTATACGTTATACGTTATACGTTATACGTTATACGTTATACGTTATACGTTATACGTTATACGTTATACGTTATACGTTATACGTTATACGTTATACGTTATACGTTATACGTTATACGTTATACGTTATACGTTATACGTTATACGTTATACGTTATACGTTATACGTTATACGTTATACGTTATACGTTATACGTTATACGTTATACGTTATACGTTATACGTTATACGTTATACGTTATACGTTATACGTTATACGTTATACGTTATACGTTATACGTTATACGTTATACGTTATACGTTATACGTTATACGTTATACGTTATACGTTATACGTTATACGTTATACGTTATACGTTATACGGTATACGTTATGCGATATACGCTATACGTTATGCGTTATAGGATATACGTCATGCGTTATAGGATATACGTTATACGTTATACGTTATACGTTATACGTTATACGTTATACGTTATACGTTATACGTTATACGTTATACGTTATACGTTATACGTTATACGTTATACGTTATAGGTCATACCTTATACGTGATACGTCATACGTTATACGTTATACGTTATACGTTATACGTTATACGTTATACGTTATACGTTATACGTTATACGTTATACGTTATACGTTCTACGTTATACGTTATACGTTGTACGTTATACGTTATACGTTATACGTTATACGTTATACGTTATACGTTATACGTTATACGTTATACGTTATACGTTATACGGTATACGTTATGCGTTATACGCTATACGTTATACGTTATACGTTATACGTTATACGTTATACGTTATAAGTTATACGTTATACGTTATACGTTATACGTTATACGTTATACGTTATACGTTATACGTTATACGTTATACGTTATACGTTTTACGTTATACGTTTTACGTTATACGTCTTAGGTTACACGATACACGTTATACGTTACACGTAATATGTAATACGTTGTACGTTTAACGTTATTCGTTATACGTTATACGTTATACGTTATACGTTATACGTTATACGTTATACGTTATACGTTATACGTTATACGTTATACGTTATACGTTATACGTTATACGTTATACGTTATACGTTATACGCTATACGTTATACGTTATACGTTATAAGTTATACGTTATACGTTATACGTTATACGTTATACGTTATACGTTATACGTTATACGTTTTACGTTATACGTTATACGTTATACGTTATACGTTATACGTTATACGTTATACGTTATACGTTATACGTTATACGTTATACGTTTTACGTTATACGTTTTACGTTATACGTTATACGTTATACGTTATACGTTATACGTTATACGTTATACGTTATACGTTATACGTTATACGTTATACGTTATACGTTATACGTTATACGTTATACGTTATACGTTATACGTTATACGTTATACGTTATACGTTATACGTTATACGTTATACGTTATACGTTATACGTTATACGTTATAGGTCATACCTTATACGTGATACGTGATACGTCATACGTTATACGTTATACGTTATACGTTATACGTTATACGTTATACGTTATACGTTATACGTTATACGTTATACGTTATACGTTATACGTTATACGTTTTACGTTATACGTTATACGTTATACGTTATACGTTATACGTTATACGTTATACGTTATACGTTATACGTTATACGTTATACGTTATACGTTATACGTTATACGTTATACGTTATACGTTATACGTTATACGTTATACGTTATACGTTATACGTTATACGTTATACGTTATACCTTATACATTATACGTCAGACGTTATACGTTATACGTAATACGGTATACGTTATGCGTTATACGCTATACGTTATACGTTATGCGCTATACGTAATACGTTATACGTTATAGGTTATACGTTATACGTTATACGTTATACGTTATACGTTATACGTTATACGTTATACGTTATACGTTATAAGTTATACGTTATACGTTATACGTCATACGTTATATGTTATACGTTATACTTTATACGTTATACGTTATACGTTATACGTTATACGTTATACGCTATAAGTTATAGGTCATACCTTATACGTGATACGTCATACGTTATACGTTATACGTTATACGTTATACGTTATACGTTATACGTTATACGTTATACGTTATACGTTATACGTTATACGTTATACGTTATACGTTATACGTTATACGTTATACGTTATACGTTATACGTTATACGTTATACGTTATACGTTATACGTTATACGTTATACGTTATACGTTATACGTTATACGTTATACGTTATACGTTATACGTTATACGTTACACGTTATACGTTATACGTTACACGTTATACGTTATACGTTATACGTTATACCTTATACATTATACGTCACACGTTATACGTTATACGTTATACGTTATACGTTACACGTTATACGTTATACGTTACACGTTATACGTTATACGTTATACGTTATACCTTATACATTATACGTCACACGTTATACGTTATACGTTATACGTTATACGTTATACGTTATACGTTATACGTTAAACGTTATACGTTATACGTTATACGTTATACGTTATACGTTATACGTTATACGTTATACGTTATACGTTATACGTTATACGTTATACGTTATACGTTATACGTTATACCTTATACATTATACGTCAGACGTTATACGTTATACGTAATACGGTATACGTTATGCGTTATACGTTATACGTTATACGTTATACGTTATACGTTATACGTTATACGTTATACGTTATACGTTATACGTTATACGTTATACGTTATACGTTATACGTTATACGTTATACGTTATACGTTATACGTTATACGTTATACGTTATACGTTATACGTTATACGTTATACGTTATACGTTATACGTTATACGTTATACGTTATACCTTATACATTATACGTCAGACGTTATACGTTATACGTAATACGGTATACGTTATGCGTTATACGCTATACGTTATACGTTATGCGCTATACGTAATACGTTATACGTTATAGGTTATACGTTATACGTTATACGTTATACGTCATACGTTATACGTTATAAGTTATACGTTATACGTTATACGTCATACGTTATATGTTATACGTTATACTTTATACGTTATACGTTATACGTTATACGTTATACGTTATACGTTATACGTTATACGTAATACGTTATACGTTATACGTTATACGTTATACGTTATACGTTATACGTTATACGTTATACGTTATTCGTTATACGTTATACGTTATACGTTATACGTTATACGTTATACGTTATACGTTATACGTTACACGTTATACGTTATACGTTATACGTTATACCTTATACATTATACGTCACACGTTATACGTTATACGTAATACGGTATACGTTATGCGTTATACGCTATACGTTATACGTTATGCGCTGTACGTAATACGTTATACGTTATAGATTATACGTTATACGTTATACGTTATACGTTATACGTTATACGTTATACGTTTTACGTTATACGTTATACGTTATACGCTATACGTTATACGTTATACGTTAAAAGTTATACGTCATACGTTATACGTTATACGTTATACGTTATACGTTTTACGTTATACGTTATACGTTATACGTTATACGTTATACGTTATACGTTATACGTTATACGTTATACGTTATACGTTATACGTTATACGTAATACGTTATACGATATACGTTATACGTTATACGTAATACGTTATACGTTAGACGTTATACGTAATACGTTATACGTTGTACGTTATAGGTCATACCTTATACGTGATACGTCACACGTTATAAGTTATACGTTATACGTTATACGTTATACGTTATACGTAATACGTTATACGTTATACGTTATACGTTATTCGTTATACGTTATGCGTTATACGTTATACGTTATACGTTATACGTTATTCGTCATACGTTATACGTTATACGTTATACGTTATACGTTATACGTTATACGTTATACGTTATACGTTATACGTTATACGTTATACGTTATACGTTAAACGTTATACGTTATACGTTATACGTTATACGTTATACGTTATACGTTATACGTTATACGTTATACGTTATACGTTATACGGTAAACGTTATGCGTTATACGCTATACGTTATGCGGTGTAGGATATACGTCATGCGTTATAGGATATACGTCATGCGTTATAGGATATACGTTATACATTATACGTTATACGTTATACGTTATACGTTATACGTTATACGTTATACGTTATACGTTATACGTTATAGGTCATACCTTATACGTGATACGTCACACGTTATAAGTTATACGTTATACGTTATACGTTATACGTTATACGTTATACGTAATACGTTATACGTTATACGTTATACGTTATACGTTATTCGATATACGTTATACGTTATTCGATATACGTTATACGTTATACGTTATACGTTATACGTTATACGTTATACGTTATACGTTATACGTTATACGTCATACGTTATACGTTATACGTTATACGTTATACGTTATACGTTATACGTTATACGTTATACGTTATACGTTATACGTTATACGTAATACGTTATACGTTATACGTTATACGTTATTCGTTATACGTTATACGTTATACGTTATACGTTATACGTTATACGTTATACGTTATACGTCATACGTTATACGTTATTCGTCATACGTTATACGTTATACGTTATACGTTATACGTTATACGTTATACGTTATACGTTATACGTTATACGTTATACGTTATACGTTATACGTTATACGTTATACGTTATACGTTATACGTTATACGTTATACGTTATACGTTATACGTTATACGTTATACGTTATACGTTATACGTTATACGTTATACGATATACGTTATACGTTATACGTAATACGTTATACGTTATACGTTATACGTTATACGTTATACGTTATACGTTATACGTTATACGTTATACGTTATACGTTATACGTTATACGTTATACGTTATACGTTATACGTTATACGTTATACGTTATACGTTATACGTTATACGTTATACGTTATACGCTATTAGTTATAGGTCATACCTTATACGTGATACGTCATACGTTATACGTTATACGTTATACGTTATACGTTATACGTTATACGTTATACGTTATACGTTATACCTTATACATTATACGTCAGACGGTATACGTTATACGTAATACGGTATACGTTATGCGTTATACGCTATACGTTATACGTTATGCGCTATACGTAATACGTTATACGTTATAGGTTATACGTTATACGTTATACGTTATACGTTATACGTTATACGTTATACGTTATAAGTTATACGTTATACGTTATACGTCATACGTTATATGTTATACGTTATACTTTATACGTTATACGTTATACGTTATACGTTATACGCTATAAGTTATAGGTCATACCTTATACGTGATACGTCATACGTTATACGTTATACGTTATACGTTATACGTTATACGTTATACGTTATACGTTATACGTTATACGTTATACGTTATACGTTATACGTTATACGTTATACGTTATACGTTATACGTTATACGTTATACGTTATACGTTATACGTTATACGTTATACGTTATTCGTTATACGTTATACGTTATACGTTATACGTTATACGTTATACGTTATACGTTATACGTTATACGTTATACGTTATACGTTATACGTTATACGTTATACGTTATACGTTATACGTTATACGTTATACGTTATACGTTCTACGTTATACGTTTGACATTATACGTTATACGTTATACGTTATACGTTATACGTTATACGTTATACGTTATACGTTATACGCTATAAGTTATAGGTCATACCTTATACGTGATACGTCATACGTTATACGTTATACGTTATACGTTATACGTTATACGTTATACGTTATACGTTATACGTTATACGTTATACCTTATACATTATACGTCAGACGGTATACGTTATACGTAATACGGTATACGTTATGCGTTATACGCTATACGTTATACGTTATGCGCTATACGTAATACGTTATACGTTATAGGTTATACGTTATACGTTATACGTTATACGTTATACGTTATACGTTATACGTTATACGTTATACGTTATACGTTATACGTTATACGTTATACGTTATACGTTATACGTTATACGTTATACGTTATACGTTATACGTTATACGTTATACGTTATACGTTATACGTTATACGTTATACGTTATACGTTATACGTTATACGTTATACGTTATACGTTATACGTTATACGTTATACGTTATACGTTATACGTTATACGTTATACGTTATACGTTATACGTTATACGTTATACGTTATACGTTATACGTTATACGTTCTACGTTATACGTTTGACATTATACGTTATACGTTATACGTTATACGTTATACGTTATACGTTATACGTTATACGTTATACGTTATACGTTATACGTTATACGTTATACGTTATACGTTATACGTTATACGTTATACGTTATACGTTATACGTTATACGTAATACGTTATACGATATACGTTATACGTTATACGTAATACGTTATACGTTAGACGTTATACGTAATACGTTATACGTTGTACGTTATAGGTCATACCTTATACGTGATACGTCACACGTTATAAGTTATACGTTATACGTTATACGTTATACGTTATACGTTATACGTTATACGTTATACGTTATACGTTATACGTTATACGTTATACGTTATACGTTATACGTTATACGTTATACGTTATACGTTATACGTTATACGTTATACGTTCTACGTTATACGTTTGACATTATACGTTATACGTTATAGGTTATACGTTATACGTTATACGTTATACGTTATACGTTATACGTTATACGTTATAAGTTATACGTTATACGTTATACGTTATACGTTATACGTTATACGTTATACGTTATACGTTATACGTTCTACGTTATACGTTTGACATTATACGTTATACGTTATACGTTATACGTTATACGTTATACGTTATACGTTATACGTTATACGTTATACGTTATACGTTATACGTTATACGTTATACGTTATACGTTATACGTTATACGTAATACGTTATACGTTATACGTTATACGTTATTCGTTATACGTTATGCGTTATACGTTATACGTTATACGTTATACGTTATTCGTCATACGTTATACGTTATACGTTATACGTTATACGTTATACGTTATACGTTATACGTTATACGTTATACGTTATACGTTATACGTTATACGTTAAACGTTATACGTTATACGTTATACGTTATACGTTATACGTTATACGTTATACGTTATACGTTATACGTTATACGGTAAACGTTATGCGTTATACGCTATACGTTATGCGGTGTAGGATATACGTCATGCGTTATAGGATATACGTCATGCGTTATAGGATATACGTTATACATTATACGTTATACGTTATACGTTATACGTTATACGTTATACGTTATACGTTATACGTTATACGTTATAGGTCATACCTTATACGTGATACGTCACACGTTATAAGTTATACGTTATACGTTATACGTTATACGTTATACGTTATACGTAATACGTTATACGTTATACGTTATACGTTATACGTTATTCGATATACGTTATACGTTATTCGATATACGTTATACGTTATACGTTATACGTTATACGTTATACGTTATACGTTATACGTTATACGTTATACGTCATACGTTATACGTTATACGTTATACGTTATACGTTATACGTTATACGTTATACGTTATACGTTATACGTTATACGTTATACGTAATACGTTATACGTTATACGTTATACGTTATTCGTTATACGTTATACGTTATACGTTATACGTTATACGTTATACGTTATACGTTATACGTTATACGTTATACGTTATTCGTCATACGTTATACGTTATACGTTATACGTTATACGTTATACGTTATACGTTATACGTTATACGTTATACGTTATACGTTATACGTTATACGTTATACGTTATACGTTATACGTTATACGTTATACGTTATACGTTATACGTTATACGTTATACGTTATACGTTATACGTTATACGTTATACGTTATACGTTATACGATATACGTTATACATTATACGTAATACGTTATACGTTATACGTTATACGTTATACGTTATACGTTATACGTTATACGTTATACGTTATACGTTATACGTTATACGTTATACGTTATACGTTATACGTTATACGTTATACGTTATACGTTATACGTTATACGTTATACGTTATACGCTATAAGTTATAGGTCATACCTTATACGTGATACGTCATACGTTATACGTTATACGTTATACGTTATACGTTATACGTTATACGTTATACGTTATACGTTATACCTTATACATTATACGTCAGACGGTATACGTTATACGTAATACGGTATACGTTATGCGTTATACGCTATACGTTATACGTTATGCGCTATACGTAATACGTTATACGTTATAGGTTATACGTTATACGGTATACGTTATGCGTTATACGTTATACGTTATACGTTATACGTTATACGTTATACGTAATACGTTATACGATATACGTTATACGTTATACGTAATACGTTATACGTTAGACGTTATACGTAATACGTTATACGTTGTACGTTATAGGTCATACCTTATACGTGATACGTCACACGTTATAAGTTATACGTTATACGTTATACGTTATACGTTATACGTAATACGTTATACGTTATACGTTATACGTTATTCGTTATACGTTATGCGTTATACGTTATACGTTATACGTTATACGTTATTCGTCATACGTTATACGTTATACGTTATACGTTATACGTTATACGTTATACGTTATACGTTATACGTTATACGTTATACGTTATACGTTATACGTTAAACGTTATACGTTATACGTTATACGTTATACGTTATACGTTATACGTTATACGTTATACGTTATACGTTATACGGTAAACGTTATGCGTTATACGCTATACGTTATGCGGTGTAGGATATACGTCATGCGTTATAGGATATACGTCATGCGTTATAGGATATACGTTATACATTATACGTTATACGTTATACGTTATACGTTATACGTTATACGTTATACGTTATACGTTATACGTTATAGGTCATACCTTATACGTGATACGTCACACGTTATAAGTTATACGTTATACGTTATACGTTATACGTTATACGTTATACGTAATACGTTATACGTTATACGTTATACGTTATACGTTATTCGATATACGTTATACGTTATTCGATATACGTTATACGTTATACGTTATACGTTATACGTTATACGTTATACGTTATACGTTATACGTTATACGTCATACGTTATACGTTATACGTTATACGTTATACGTTATACGTTATACGTTATACGTTATACGTTATACGTTATACGTTATACGTAATACGTTATACGTTATACGTTATACGTTATTCGTTATACGTTATACGTTATACGTCATACGTTATATGTTATACGTTATACTTTATACGTTATACGTTATACGTTATACGTTATACGCTATAAGTTATAGGTCATACCTTATACGTGATACGTCATACGTTATACGTTATACGTTATACGTTATACGTTATACGTTATACGTTATACGTTATACGTTATACGTTATACGTTATACGTTATACGTTATACGTTATACGTTATACGTTATACGTTATACGTTATACGTTATACGTTATACGTTATACGTTATTCGTTATACGTTATACGTTATACGTTATACGTTATACGTTATACGTTATACGTTATACGTTATACGTTATACGTTATACGTTATACGTTATACGTTATACGTTATACGTTATACGTTATACGATATACGTTATACGTTATACGTAATACGTTATCGGTTATACGTTACACGTAATACGTTGTACGTTATACGTTATAGGTCATACCTTATACGTGATACGTCACACGTTATAAGTTATACGTTATACGTTATACGTTATACGTTATACGTAATACGTTATACGTTATACGTTATACGTTATACGTAATACGTTATACGTTATACGTTATACGTTATACGTAATACGTTATACGTTAGACGTTATACGTAATACGTTATACGTTGTACGTTATAGGTCATACCTTATACGTGATACGTCACACGTTATAAGTTATACGTTATACGTTATACGTTATACGTTATACGTAATACGTTATACGTTATACGTTATACGTTATTCGTTATACGTTATGCGTTATACGTTATACGTTATACGTTATACGTTATTCGTCATACGTTATACGTTATACGTTATACGTTATACGTTATACGTTATACGTTATACGTTATACGTTATACGTTATACGTTATACGTTATACGTTATACGTTATACGTTATACGTTATACGTTATACGTTATACGTTATACGTTATACGTTATACGTTATACGTTATACGTTATACGTTATACGTTATACGTTATACGTTATACGTTATACGTTATACCTTATACATTATACGTCAGACGTTATACGTTATACGTAATACGGTATACGTTATGCGTTATACGCTATACGTTATACGTTATGCGCTATACGTAATACGTTATACGTTATAGGTTATACGTTATACGTTATACGTTATACGTTATACGTTATACGTTATACGTTATACGTTATACGTTATAAGTTATACGTTATACGTTATACGTCATACGTTATATGTTATACGTTATACTTTATACGTTATACGTTATACGTTATACGTTATACGCTATAAGTTATAGGTCATACCTTATACGTGATACGTCATACGTTATACGTTATACGTTATACGTTATACGTTATACGTTATACGTTATACGTTATACGTTATACGTTATACGTTATACGTTATACGTTATACGTTATACGTTATACGTTATACGTTATACGTTATACGTTATACGTTATACGTTATACGTTATACGTTATACGTTATACGTTATACGTTATACGTTATACGTTATACGTTATACGTTATACGTTATACGTTATACGTTATACGTTATACGTTATACGTTATACGTTATACGTTATACGTTACACGTTATACGTTATACGTTACACGTTATACGTTATACGTTATACGTTATACCTTATACATTATACGTCACACGTTATACGTTATACGTTATACGTTATACGTTACACGTTATACGTTATACGTTACACGTTATACGTTATACGTTATACGTTATACCTTATACATTATACGTCACACGTTATACGTTATACGTTATACGTTATACGTTATACGTTATACGTTATACGTTAAACGTTATACGTTATACGTTATACGTTATACGTTATACGTTATACGTTATACGTTATACGTTATACGTTATACGTTATACGTTATACGTTATACGTTATACGTTATACCTTATACATTATACGTCAGACGTTATACGTTATACGTAATACGGTATACGTTATGCGTTATACGTTATACGTTATACGTTATACGTTATACGTTATACGTTATACGTTATACGTTATACGTTATACGTTATACGTTATACGTTATACGTTATACGTTATACGTTATACGTTATACGTTATACGTTATACGTTATACGTTATACGTTATACGTTATACGTTATACGTTATACGTTATACCTTATACATTATACGTCAGACGTTATACGTTATACGTAATACGGTATACGTTATGCGTTATACGCTATACGTTATACGTTATGCGCTATACGTAATACGTTATACGTTATAGGTTATACGTTATACGTTATACGTTATACGTCATACGTTATACGTTATAAGTTATACGTTATACGTTATACGTCATACGTTATATGTTATACGTTATACTTTATACGTTATACGTTATACGTTATACGTTATACGTTATACGTTATACGTTATACGTAATACGTTATACGTTATACGTTATACGTTATACGTTATACGTTATACGTTATACGTTATACGTTATACGTTATACGTTATACGTTATACGTTATACGTTATACGTTATACGTTATTCGTTATACGTTATACGTTATACGTTATACGTTATACGTTATACGTTATACGTTATACGTTATACGTTACACGTTATACGTTATAAGTTATACGTTATACCTTATACATTATACGTCACACGTTATACGTTATACGTAATACGGTATACGTTATGCGTTATACGCTATACGTTATACGTTATGCGCTGTACGTAATACGTTATACGTTATAGATTATACGTTATACGTTATACGTTATACGTTATACGTTATACGTTATACGTTTTACGTTATACGTTATACGTTATACGCTATACGTTATACGTTATACGTTAAAAGTTATACGTCATACGTTATACGTTATACGTTATACGTTATACGTTTTACGTTATACGTTATACGTTATACGTTATACGTTATACGTTATACGTTATACGTTATACGTTATACGTTATACGTTATACGTTATACGTAATACGTTATACGATATACGTTATACGTTATACGTAATACGTTATACGTTAGACGTTATACGTAATACGTTATACGTTGTACGTTATAGGTCATACCTTATACGTGATACGTCACACGTTATAAGTTATACGTTATACGTTATACGTTATACGTTATACGTAATACGTTATACGTTATACGTTATACGTTATTCGTTATACGTTATGCGTTATACGTTATACGTTATACGTTATACGTTATTCGTCATACGTTATACGTTATACGTTATACGTTATACGTTATACGTTATACGTTATACGTTATACGTTATACGTTATACGTTATACGTTATACGTTAAACGTTATACGTTATACGTTATACGTTATACGTTATACGTTATACGTTATACGTTATACGTTATACGGTAAACGTTATGCGTTATACGCTATACGTTATGCGGTGTAGGATATACGTCATGCGTTATAGGATATACGTCATGCGTTATAGGATATACGTTATACATTATACGTTATACGTTATACGTTATACGTTATACGTTATACGTTATACGTTATACGTTATAGGTCATACCTTATACGTGATACGTCACACGTTATAAGTTATACGTTATACGTTATACGTTATACGTTATACGTTATACGTTATACGTAATACGTTATACGTTATACGTTATACGTTATACGTTATTCGATATACGTTATACGTTATTCGATATACGTTATACGTTATACGTTATACGTTATACGTTATACGTTATACGTTATACGTTATACGTTATATGTCATACGTTATACGTTATACGTTATACGTTATACGTTATACGTTATACGTTATACGTTATACGTTATACGTTATACGTAATACGTTATACGTTATACGTTATACGTTATTCGTTATACGTTATACGTTATACGTTATACGTTATACGTTATACGTTATACGTTATACGTTATACGTTATACGTTATTCGTCATACGTTATACGTTATACGTTATACGTTATACGTTATACGTTATACGTTATACGTTATACGTTATACGTTATACGTTATACGTTATACGTTATACGTTATACGTTATACGTTATACGTTATACGTTATACGTTATACGTTATACGTTATACGTTATACGTTATACGTTATACGTTATACGTTATACGCTATAAGTTATAGGTCATACCTTATACCTGATACGTCATACGTTATACGTTATACGTTATACGTTATACGTTATACGTTATACGTTATACGTTATACGTTATACCTTATACATTATACGTCAGACGGTATACGTTATACGTAATACGGTATACGTTATGCGTTATACGCTATACGTTATACGTTATGCGCTATACGTAATACGTTATACGTTATAGGTTATACGTTATACGTTATACGTTATACGTTATACGTTATACGTTATACGTTATAAGTTATACGTTATACGTTATACGTCATACGTTATATGTTATACGTTATACTTTATACGTTATACGTTATACGTTATACGTTATACGCTATAAGTTATAGGTCATACCTTATACGTGATACGTCATACGTTATACGTTATACGTTATACGTTATACGTTATACGTTATACGTTATACGTTATACGTTATACGTTATACGTTATACGTTATACGTTATACGTTATACGTTATACGTTATACGTTATACGTTATACGTTATACGTTATACGTTATACGTTATACGTTATACGTTATTCGTTATACGTTATACGTTATACGTTATACGTTATACGTTATACGTTATACGTCATACGTTATACGTTATACGTTATACGTTATACGTTATACGTTATACGTTATACGTTATACGTTATACGTTATACGTTATACGTAATACGTTATACGTTATGCGTTATACGCTATACGTTATACGTTATGCGCTATACGTAATACGTTATACGTTATAGGTTATACGTTATACGCTATAAGTTATAGGTCATACCTTATACGTGATACGTCATACGTTATACGTTATACGTTATACGTTATACGTTATACGTTATACGTTATACGTTATACGTTATTCGTTATACGTTATACGTTATACGTTATACGTTATACGTTATACGTTATACGTTATACGTTATACGTTATACGTTATACGTTATACGTTATACGTTATACGTTATACGTTATACGTTATACGTTATACGTTATACCTTATACATTATACGTCAGACGGTATACGTTATACGTAATACGGTATACGTTATGCGTTATACGCTATACGTTATACGTTATGCGCTATACGTAATACGTTATACGTTATAGGTTATACGTTATACGCTATAAGTTATAGGTCATACCTTATACGTGATACGTCATACGTTATACGTTATACGTTATACGTTATACGTTATACGTTATACGTTATACGTTATACGTTATACCTTATACATTATACGTCAGACGGTATACGTTATACGTAATACGGTATACGTTATGCGTTATACGCTATACGTTATACGTTATGCGCTATACGTAATACGTTATACGTTATAGGTTATACGTTATACGTTATACGTTATACGTTATACGTTATACGTTATACGTTATAAGTTATACGTTATACGTTATACGTCATACGTTATATGTTATACGTTATACTTTATACGTTATACGTTATACGTTATACGTTATACGCTATAAGTTATAGGTCATACCTTATACGTGATACGTCATACGTTATACGTTATACGTTATACGTTATACGTTATACGTTATACGTTATACGTTATACGTTATACGTTATACGTTATACGTTATACGTTATACGTTATACGTTATACGTTATACGTTATACGTTATACGTTATACGTTATACGTTATACGTTATACGTTATTCGTTATACGTTATACGTTATACGTTATACGTTATACGTTATGCGTTATACGTTATACGTTATACGTTATACGTTATACGTTATACGTTATACGTTATACGTTATACGTTATACGTTATACGTTATACGTTATACGTTATACGTTATACGTTATACGTTATACGATATACGTTATACGTTATACGTAATACGTTATCGGTTATACGTTACACGTAATACGTTGTACGTTATACGATATAGGTCATACCTTATACGTGATACGTCACACGTTATAAGTTATACGTTATACGTTATACGTTATACGTTATACGTAATACGTTATACGTTATACGTTATACGTTATACGTAATACGTTATACGTTATACGTTATACGTTATACGTTATACGTTATACGTTATACGTTATACGTTATACGTTATACGTTATACGTTATACGTTATACGTTATACGTTATACGTTATACGTTATACGTTATACGTTATACGTTATACGTTATACGTTATACGTTATACGTTATACGTTATACGTTATACGTTATACGTTATAGGTCATACCTTATACGTGATACGTGATATGTCATACGTTATACGTTATACGTTATACGTTATACGTTATACGTTATACGTTATACGTTATACGTTATACGTTATACGTTATACGTTATACGTTATACGTTATACGTTTTACGTTATACGTTATACGTTATACGTTATACGTTATACGTTATACGTTACACGTTATACGTTATACGTTATACGTTATACGTTATACGTTATACGTTATACGTTATACGTTATACGTTATACGTTATACGTTATACGTTATACGTTATACGTTATACGTTATACGTTATACGTTATACGTTATACGTTATACCTTATACATTATACGTCAGACGTTATACGTTATACGTAATACGGTATACGTTATGCGTTATACGCTATACGTTATACGTTATGCGCTATACGTAATACGTTATACGTTATAGGTTATACGTTATACGTTATACGTTATACGTTATACGTTATACGTTATACGTTATACGTTATACGTTATACGTTATACGTTATAAGTTATACGTTATACGTTATACGTCATACGTTATATGTTATACGTTATACTTTATACGTTATACGTTATAAGTTATACGTTATACGCTATAAGTTATAAGTCATACCTTATACGTGATACGTCATACGTTATACGTTATACGTTATACGTTATACGTTATACGTTATACGTTATACGTTATACGTTATACGTTATACGTTATACGTTATACGTTATACGTTATACGTTATACGTTACACGTTATACGTTATACGTTACACGTTATACGTTATACGTTATACGTTATACGTTATACCTTATACATTATACGTCACACGTTATACGTTATACGTTATACGTTATACGTTACACGTTATACGTTATACGTTACACGTTATACGTTATACGTTATACGTTATACCTTATACATTATACGTCACACGTTATACGTTATACGTTATACGTTATACGTTATACGTTATACGTTATACGTTAAACGTTATACGTTATACGTTATACGTTATACGTTATACGTTATACGTTATACGTTATACGTTATACGTTATACGTTATACGTTATACGTTATACGTTATACGTTATACGTTATACCTTATACATTATACGTCAGACGTTATACGTTATACGTAATACGGTATACGTTATGCGTTATACGTTATACGTTATACGTTATACGTTATACGTTATACGTTATACGTTATACGTTATACGTTATACGTTATACGTTATACGTTATACCTTATACATTATACGTCAGACGTTATACGTTATACGTAATACGGTATACGTTATGCGTTATACGTTATACGTTATACGTTATACGTTATACGTTATACCTTATACATTATACGTCAGACGTTATACGTTATACGTAATACGGTATACGTTATGCGTTATACGCTATACGTTATACGTTATGCGCTATACGTAATACGTTATACGTTATAGGTTATACGTTATACGTTATACGTTATACGTCATACGTTATACGTTATAAGTTATACGTTATACGTTATACGTCATACGTTATATGTTATACGTTATACTTTATACGTTATACGTTATACGTTATACGTTACACGTTATACGTTATACGTTATACGTAATACGTTATACGTTATACGTTATACGTTATACGTTATACGTTATACGTTATACGTTATACGTTATACGTTATACGTTATACGTTATACGTTATACGTTATACGTTATTCGTTATACGTTATACGTTATACGTTATACGTTATACGTTATACGTTATACGTTATACGTTTTACGTTATACGTTATACGTTATACGTTATACGTTATACGTTATACGTTATACGTTATACGTTATACGTTATACGTTATACGTTATACGTAATACGTTATACGATATACGTTATACGTTATACGTAATACGTTATACGTTAGACGTTATACGTAATACGTTATACGTTGTACGTTATAGGTCATACCTTATACGTGATACGTCACACGTTATAAGTTATACGTTATACGTTATACGTTATACGTTATACGTAATACGTTATACGTTATACGTTATACGTTATTCGTTATACGTTATGCGTTATACGTTATACGTTATACGTTATACGTTATTCGTCATACGTTATACGTTATACGTTATACGTTATACGTTATACGTTATACGTTATACGTTATACGTTATACGTTATACGTTATACGTTAAACGTTATACGTTATACGTTATACGTTATACGTTATACGTTATACGTTATACGTTATACGTTATACGTTATACGGTAAACGTTATGCGTTATACGCTATACGTTATGCGGTGTAGGATATACGTCATGCGTTATAGGATATACGTCATGCGTTATAGGATATACGTTATACATTATACGTTATACGTTATACGTTATACGTTATACGTTATACGTTATACGTTATACGTTATAGGTCATACCTTATACGTGATACGTCACACGTTATAAGTTATACGTTATACGTTATACGTTATACGTTATACGTTATACGTAATACGTTATACGTTATACGTTATACGTTATACGTTATTCGATATACGTTATACGTTATTCGATATACGTTATACGTTATACGTTATACGTTATACGTTATACGTTATACGTTATACGTTATACGTTATACGTCATACGTTATACGTTATACGTTATACGTTATACGTTATACGTTATACGTTATACGTTATACGTTATACGTTATACGTAATACGTTATACGTTGTACGTTATAGGTCATACCTTATACGTGATACGTCACACGTTATAAGTTATACGTTATACGTTATACGTTATACGTTATACGTAATACGTTATACGTTATACGTTATACGTTATTCGTTATACGTTATGCGTTATACGTTATACGTTATACGTTATACGTTATTCGTCATACGTTATACGTTATACGTTATACGTTATACGTTATACGTTATACGTTATACGTTATACGTTATACGTTATACGTTATACGTTAAACGTTATACGTTATACGTTATACGTTATACGTTATACGTTATACGTTATACGTTATACGTTATACGTTATACGTTATACGGTAAACGTTATGCGTTATACGCTATACGTTATGCGGTGTAGGATATACGTCATGCGTTATAGGATATACGTCATGCGTTATAGGATATACGTTATACATTATACGTTATACGTTATACGTTATACGTTATACGTTATACGTTATACGTTATACGTTATAGGTCATACCTTATACGTGATACGTCACACGTTATAAGTTATACGTTATACGTTATACGTTATACGTTATACGTTATACGTAATACGTTATACGTTATACGTTATACGTTATACGTTATTCGATATACGTTATACGTTATTCGATATACGTTATACGTTATACGTTATACGTTATACGTTATACGTTATACGTTATACGTTATACGTTATACGTCATACGTTATACGTTATACGTTATACGTTATACGTTATACGTTATACGTTATACGTTATACGTTATACGTTATACGTTATACGTAATACGTTATACGTTATACGTTATACGTTATTCGTTATACGTTATACGTTATACGTTATACGTTATACGTTATACGTTATACGTTATACGTTATACGTTATACGTTATTCGTCATACGTTATACGTTATACGTTATACGTTATACGTTATACGTTATACGTTATACGTTATACGTTATACGTTATACGTTATACGTTATACGTTATACGTTATACGTTATACGTCATACGTTATACGTTATACGTTATACGTCATACGTTATACGTTATACGTTATACGTTATACGTAATACGTTATACGTTATACGTTATACGTTATACGTTATACGTTATACGATATACGTTATACATTATACGTAATACGTTATACGTTATACGTTATACGTTATACGTTATACGTTATACGTTATACGTTATACGTTATACGTTATACGTTATACGTTATACGTTATACGTTATACGTTATACGTTATACGTTATACGTTATACGTTATACGCTATAAGTTATAGGTCATACCTTATACGTGATACGTCATACGTTATACGTTATACGTTATACGTTATACGTTATACGTTATACGTTATACGTTATACGTTATACCTTATACATTATACGTCAGACGGTATACGTTATACGTAATACGGTATACGTTATGCGTTATACGCTATACGTTATACGTTATGCGCTATACGTAATACGTTATACGTTATAGGTTATACGTTATACGTTATACGTTATACGTTATACGTTATACGTTATACGTTATACGTTATAAGTTATACGTTATACGTTATACGTCATACGTTATATGTTATACGTTATACTTTATACGTTATACGTTATACGTTATACGTTATACGCTATAAGTTATAGGTCATACCTTATACGTGATACGTCATACGTTATACGTTATACGTTATACGTTATACGTTATACGTTATACGTTATACGTTATACGTTATACGTTATACGTTATACGTTATACGTTATACGTTATACGTTATACGTTATACGTTATACGTTATACGTTATACGTTATACGTTATACGTTATACGTTATACGTTATTCGTTATACGTTATACGTTATACGTTATACGTTATACGTTATACGTTATACGTTATACGTTATACGTTATACGTTATACGTTATACGTTATACGTTATACGTTATACGTTATACGTTATACGTTATACGTTATACGTTATACGTTATACGTTATACGATATACGTTATACGTTATACGTAATACGTTATCGGTTATACGTTACACGTAATACGTTGTACGTTATACGTTATAGGTCATACCTTATACGTGATACGTCACACGTTATAAGTTATACGTTATACGTTATACGTTATACGTTATACGTAATACGTTATACGTTGTACGTTATACGTTATACGTAATACGTTATACGTTATACGTTATACGTTATTCGTTATACGTTATACGTTATACGTTATACAGTGTACGTTATACGTTATACGTTATACGTTATACGTTATACGTTATACGTTATACGTTATACGTTATACGTTATACGTTATACGTTATACGTTATACGTTATACGTTATACGTTATACGTTATACGTCATACGTTATACGTTATACGTTATACGTTATACGTTATATGTTATACGTTATACGTTATACGTTATACGTTATACGTAATACGTTATACGTTATACGTTATACGTTATTCGTTATACGTTATACGTTATACGTTATACGTTATACGTTATACGTTATACGTTATACGTTATACGTTATTCGTCATACGTTATACGTTATACGTTATTCGTTATACGTTATACGTTATACGTTATACGTGATACGTCATACGTTATACGTTATACGTTATACGTTATACGTTATACGTTATACGTTATACGTTTTACGTTATACGTTATACGTTATACGTTATACGTTATACGTTATACGTTATACGTTATACGTTATACGTTATACGTTATACGTTATACGTTATACGTTATACGTTATACGTTATACGTTATACGTTATACGTTATACGTTATACGTTATAGGTCATACCTTATACGTGATACGTCATACGTTATACGTTATACGTTATACGTTATACGTTATACGTTATACGTTATACGTTATACGTTATACGTTATACGTTATACGTTATACGTTATACGTTATACGTTATACGTTATACGTTATACGTTATACGTTATACGTTATACGTTATACGTTATACGTTATACGTTATACGTTATACGTTATACGTTATACGTTATACCTTATACATTATACGTCAGACGGTATACGTTATACGTAATACGGTATACGTTATGCGTTATACGCTATACGTTATACGTTATGCGCTATACGTAATACGTTATACGTTATAGGTTATACGTTATACGTTATACGTTATACGTTATACGTTATACGTTATACGTTATAAGTTATACGTTATACGTTATACGTCATACGTTATATGTTATACGTTATACTTTATACGTTATACCTTATACGTTATACGTTATACGCTATAAGTTATAGGTCATACCTTATACGTGATACGTCATACGTTATACGTTATACGTTATACGTTATACGTTATACGTTATACGTTATACGTTATACGTTATACGTTATACGTTATACGTTATACGTTATACGTTATACGTTATACGTTATACGTTATACGTTATACGTTATACGTTATACGTTATACGTTATACGTTATACGTTATTCGTTATACGTTATACGTTATACGTTATAAGTTATACGTTATACGTTATACGTTATACGTTATACGTTATACGTTATACGTTATACGTTATACGTTATACGTTATACGTTATACGTTATACGTTATACGTTATACGTTATACGTTATACGTTATACGTTATACGATATACGTTATACGTTATACGTAATACGTTATCGGTTATACGTTACACGTAATACGTTGTACGTTATACGTTATAGGTCATACCTTATACGTGATACGTCACACGTTATAAGTTATACGTTATACGTTATACGTTATACGTTATACGTAATACGTTATACGTTATACGTTATACGTTATACGTAATACGTTATACGTTATACGTTATACATTATACGTTATACGTTATACGTTATACGTTATACGTTATACGTTATACGTTATACGTTATACGTTATACGTTATACGTTATTCGTTATACGTTATACGTTATACGTTATACGTTATACGTTCTACGTTATACGTTATACGTTATACGTTATACGTTATACGTTACACGTTATACGTTATACGTTATACGTTATACCTTATACATTATACGTCACACGTTATACGTTATACGTTATACGTTATACGTTATACGTTATACGTTATACGTTAAACGTTATACGTTATACGTTATACGTTATACGTTATACGTTATACGTTATACGTTATACGTTATACGTTATACGTTATACGTTATACGTTATACGTTATACGTTATACCTTATACATTATACGTCAGACGTTATACGTTATACGTAATACGGTATACGTTATGCGTTATACGTTATACGTTATACGTTATACGTTATACGTTATACGTTATACGTTATACGTTATACGTTATACGTTATACGTTATACGTTATACGTTATACCTTATACATTATACGTCAGACGTTATACGTTATACGTAATACGGTATACGTTATGCGTTATACGTTATACGTTATACGTTATACGTTATACGTTATACCTTATACATTATACGTCAGACGTTATACGTTATACGTAATACGGTATACGTTATGCGTTATACGCTATACGTTATACGTTATGCGCTATACGTAATACGTTATACGTTATAGGTTATACGTTATACGTTATACGTTATACGTCATACGTTATACGTTATAAGTTATACGTTATACGTTATACGTCATACGTTATATGTTATACGTTATACTTTATACGTTATACGTTATACGTTATACGTTACACGTTATACGTTATACGTTATACGTAATACGTTATACGTTATACGTTATACGTTATACGTTATACGTTATACGTTATACGTTATACGTTATACGTTATACGTTATACGTTATACGTTATACGTTATACGTTATACGTTATACGTTATACGTTATACGTTACACGTTATACGTTATACGTTATACGTTATACCTTATACATTATACGTCACACGTTATACGTTATACGTAATACGGTATACGTTATGCGTTATACGCTATACGTTATACGTTATGCGCTGTACGTAATACGTTATACGTTATAGATTATACGTTATACGTTATACGTTATACGTTATACGTTATACGTTATACGTTTTACGTTATACGTTATACGTTATACGCTATACGTTATACGTTATACGTTAAAAGTTATACGTCATACGTTATACGTTATACGTTATACGTTATACGTTTTACGTTATACGTTATACGTTATACGTTATACGTTATACGTTATACGTTATACGTTATACGTTATACGTTATACGTTATACGTTATACGTAATACGTTATACGATATACGTTATACGTTATACGTAATACGTTATACGTTAGACGTTATACGTAATACGTTATACGTTGTACGTTATAGGTCATACCTTATACGTGATACGTCACACGTTATAAGTTATACGTTATACGTTATACGTTATACGTTATACGTAATACGTTATACGTTATACGTTATACGTTATTCGTTATACGTTATGCGTTATACGTTATACGTTATACGTTATACGTTATTCGTCATACGTTATACGTTATACGTTATACGTTATACGTTATACGTTATACGTTATACGTTATACGTTATACGTTATACGTTATACGTTAAACGTTATACGTTATACGTTATACGTTATACGTTATACGTTATACGTTATACGTTATACGTTATACGTTATACGGTAAACGTTATGCGTTATACGCTATACGTTATGCGGTGTAGGATATACGTCATGCGTTATAGGATATACGTCATGCGTTATAGGATATACGTTATACATTATACGTTATACGTTATACGTTATACGTTATACGTTATACGTTATACGTTATACGTTATAGGTCATACCTTATACGTGATACGTCACACGTTATAAGTTATACGTTATACGTTATACGTTATACGTTATACGTTATACGTAATACGTTATACGTTATACGTTATACGTTATACGTTATTCGATATACGTTATACGTTATTCGATATACGTTATACGTTATACGTTATACGTTATACGTTATACGTTATACGTTATACGTTATACGTTATACGTCATACGTTATACGTTATACGTTATACGTTATACGTTATACGTTATACGTTATACGTTATACGTTATACGTTATACGTTATACGTAATACGTTATACGTTGTACGTTATAGGTCATACCTTATACGTGATACGTCACACGTTATAAGTTATACGTTATACGTTATACGTTATACGTTATACGTAATACGTTATACGTTATACGTTATACGTTATTCGTTATACGTTATGCGTTATACGTTATACGTTATACGTTATACGTTATTCGTCATACGTTATACGTTATACGTTATACGTTATACGTTATACGTTATACGTTATACGTTATACGTTATACGTTATACGTTATACGTTAAACGTTATACGTTATACGTTATACGTTATACGTTATACGTTATACGTTATACGTTATACGTTATACGTTATACGTTATACGGTAAACGTTATGCGTTATACGCTATACGTTATGCGGTGTAGGATATACGTCATGCGTTATAGGATATACGTCATGCGTTATAGGATATACGTTATACATTATACGTTATACGTTATACGTTATACGTTATACGTTATACGTTATACGTTATACGTTATAGGTCATACCTTATACGTGATACGTCACACGTTATAAGTTATACGTTATACGTTATACGTTATACGTTATACGTTATACGTAATACGTTATACGTTATACGTTATACGTTATACGTTATTCGATATACGTTATACGTTATTCGATATACGTTATACGTTATACGTTATACGTTATACGTTATACGTTATACGTTATACGTTATACGTTATACGTCATACGTTATACGTTATACGTTATACGTTATACGTTATACGTTATACGTTATACGTTATACGTTATACGTTATACGTTATACGTAATACGTTATACGTTATACGTTATACGTTATTCGTTATACGTTATACGTTATACGTTATACGTTATACGTTATACGTTATACGTTATACGTTATACGTTATACGTTATTCGTCATACGTTATACGTTATACGTTATACGTTATACGTTATACGTTATACGTTATACGTTATACGTTATACGTTATACGTTATACGTTATACGTTATACGTTATACGTTATACGTTATACGTTATACGTTATACGTTATACGTTATACGTCATACGTTATACGTTATACGTTATACGTTATACGTAATACGTTATACGTTATACGTTATACGTTATACGTTATACGTTATACGTTATACGTTATACGTTATACGTTATACGTTATACGTTATACGTTATACGTTATACGTTATACGTTATACGTTATACGCTATAAGTTATAGGTCATACCTTATACGTGATACGTCATACGTTATACGTTATACGTTATACGTTATACGTTATACGTTATACGTTATACGTTATACCTTATACATTATACGTCAGACGGTATACGTTATACGTAATACGGTATACGTTATGCGTTATACGCTATACGTTATACGTTATGCGCTATACGTAATACGTTATACGTTATAGGTTATACGTTATACGTTATACGTTATACGTTATACGTTATACGTTATACGTTATAAGTTATACGTTATACGTTATACGTCATACGTTATATGTTATACGTTATACTTTATACGTTATACGTTATACGTTATACGTTATACGCTATAAGTTATAGGTCATACCTTATACGTGATACGTCATACGTTATACGTTATACGTTATACGTTATACGTTATACGTTATACGTTATACGTTATACGTTATACGTTATACGTTATACGTTATACGTTATACGTTATACGTTATACGTTATACGTTATACGTTATACGTTATACGTTATACGTTATACGTTATACGTTATACGTTATTCGTTATACGTTATACGTTATACGTTATACGTTATACGTTATACGTTATACGTTATACGTTATACGTTATACGTTATACGTTATACGTTATACGTTATACGTTATACGTTATACGTTATACGTTATACGTTATACGTTATACGTTATACGTTATACGTTATACGTTATACGTTATACGTTATTCGTTATACGTTATACGTTATACGTTATACGTTATACGTTATACGTTATACGTTATACGTTATACGTTATACGTTATTCGTTATACGTTATACGTTATACGTTATAAGTTATACGTTATACGTTATACGTTATACGTTATACGTTATACGTTATACGTTATACGTTATACGTTATACGTTATACGTTATACGTTATACGTTATACGTTATACGTTATACGTTATACGTTATACGATATACGTTATACGTTATACGTAATACGTTATCGGTTATACGTTACACGTAATACGTTGTACGTTATACGTTATAGGTCATACCTTATACGTGATACGTCACACGTTATAAGTTATACGTTATACGTTATACGTTATACGTTATACGTAATACGTTATACGTTATACGTTATACGTTATACGTAATACGTTATACGTTATACGTTATACGTTATACGTTATACGTTATACGTTATACGTTATACGTTATACGTTATACGTTATACGTTATACGTTATACGTTATACGTTATTCGTTATACGTTATACGTTATACGTTATACGTTATACGTTCTACGTTATACGTTATACGTTATACGTTATACGTTATACGTTATACGTTATACGTTATACGTTATACGTTATACGTTATACGTTATACGTTATACGTTATACCTTATACATTATACGTCAGACGTTATACGTTATACGTAATACGGTATACGTTATGCGTTATACGCTATACGTTATACGTTATGCGCTATACGTAATACGTTATACGTTATAGGTTATACGTTATACGTTATACGTTATACGTTATACGTTATACGTTATACGTTATACGTTATACGTTATAAGTTATACGTTATACGTTATACGTCATACGTTATATGTTATACGTTATACTTTATACGTTATACGTTATAAGTTATACGTTATACGCTATAAGTTATAGGTCATACCTTATACGTGATACGTCATACGTTATACGTTATACGTTATACGTTATACGTTATACGTTATACGTTATACGTTATACGTTATACGTTATACGTTATACGTTATACGTTATACGTTATACGTTATTCGTTATACGTTATACGTTATACGTTATACGTTATACGTTCTACGTTATACGTTATACGTTATACGTTATACGTTATACGTTATACGTTATACGTTATACGTTATACGTTATACGTTATACGTTATACGTTATACGTTATACCTTATACATTATACGTCAGACGTTATACGTTATACGTAATACGGTATACGTTATGCGTTATACGCTATACGTTATACGTTATGCGCTATACGTAATACGTTATACGTTATAGGTTATACGTTATACGTTATACGTTATACGTTATACGTTATACGTTATACGTTATACGTTATACGTTATAAGTTATACGTTATACGTTATACGTCATACGTTATATGTTATACGTTATACTTTATACGTTATACGTTATAAGTTATACGTTATACGCTATAAGTTATAGGTCATACCTTATACGTGATACGTCATACGTTATACGTTATACGTTATACGTTACACGTTATACGTTATACGTTACACGTTATACGTTATACGTTATACGTTATACCTTATACATTATACGTCACACGTTATACGTTATACGTTATACGTTATACGTTACACGTTATACGTTATACGTTACACGTTATACGTTATACGTTATACGTTATACCTTATACATTATACGTCACACGTTATACGTTATACGTTATACGTTATACGTTATACGTTATACGTTATACGTTAAACGTTATACGTTATACGTTATACGTTATACGTTATACGTTATACGTTATACGTTATACGTTATACGTTATACGTTATACGTTATACGTTATACGTTATACGTTATACCTTATACATTATACGTCAGACGTTATACGTTATACGTAATACGGTATACGTTATGCGTTATACGTTATACGTTATACGTTATACGTTATACGTTATACGTTATACGTTATACGTTATACGTTATACGTTATACGTTATACGTTATACGTTATACGTTATACGTTATACGTTATACGTTATACGTTATACGTTATACGTTATACGTTATACGTTATACGTTATACGTTATACGTTATACCTTATACATTATACGTCAGACGTTATACGTTATACGTAATACGGTATACGTTATGCGTTATACGCTATACGTTATACGTTATGCGCTATACGTAATACGTTATACGTTATAGGTTATACGTTATACGTTATACGTTATACGTCATACGTTATACGTTATAAGTTATACGTTATACGTTATACGTTATACGTCATACGTTATATGTTATACGTTATACTTTATACGTTATACGTTATACGTTGTACGTTACACGTTATACGTTATACGTTATACGTAATACGTTATACGTTATACGTTATACGTTATACGTTATACGTTATACGTTATACGTTATACGTTATACGTTATACGTTATACGTTATACGTTATTCGTTATACGTTATACGTTATACGTTATACGTTATACGTTATACGTTATACGTTATACGTTACACGTTATACGTTATACGTTATACGTTATACCTTATACATTATACGTCACACGTTATACGTTATACGTAATACGGTATACGTTATGCGTTATACGCTATACGTTATACGTTATGCGCTGTACGTAATACGTTATACGTTATAGATTATACGTTATACGTTATACGTTATACGTTATACGTTATACGTTATACGTTTTACGTTATACGTTATACGTTATACGCTATACGTTATACGTTATACGTTAAAAGTTATACGTCATACGTTATACGTTATACGTTATACGTTATACGTTTTACGTTATACGTTATACGTTATACGTTATACGTTATACGTTATACGTTATACGTTATACGTTATACGTTATACGTTATACGTTATACGTAATACGTTATACGATATACGTTATACGTTATACGTAATACGTTATACGTTAGACGTTATACGTAATACGTTATACGTTGTACGTTATAGGTCATACCTTATACGTGATACGTCACACGTTATAAGTTATACGTTATACGTTATACGTTATACGTTATACGTAATACGTTATACGTTATACGTTATACGTTATTCGTTATACGTTATGCGTTATACGTTATACGTTATACGTTATACGTTATTCGTCATACGTTATACGTTATACGTCATACGTTATACGTTATACGTTATACGTTATACGTTATACGTTATACGTTATACGTTATACGTTATACGTTATACGTTATACGTTATACGTTAAACGTTATACGTTATACGTTATACGTTATACGTTATACGTTATACGTTATACGTTATACGTTATACGGTAAACGTTATGCGTTATACGCTATACGTTATGCGGTGTAGGATATACGTCATGCGTTATAGGATATACGTCATGCGTTATAGGATATACGTTATACATTATACGTTATACGTTATACGTTATACGTTATACGTTATACGTTATACGTTATACGTTATAGGTCATACCTTATACGTGATACGTCACACGTTATAAGTTATACGTTATACGTTATACGTTATACGTTATACGTTATACGTTATACGTAATACGTTATACGTTATACGTTATACGTTATACGTTATTCGATATACGTTATACGTTATTCGATATACGTTATACGTTATACGTTATACGTTATACGTTATACGTTATACGTTATACGTTATACGTTATACGTCATACGTTATACGTTATACGTTATACGTTATACGTTATACGTTATACGTTATACGTTATACGTTATACGTTATACGTAATACGTTATACGTTATACGTTATACGTTATTCGTTATACGTTATACGTTATACGTTATACGTTATACGTTATACGTTATACGTTATACGTTATACGTTATACGTTATTCGTCATACGTTATACGTTATACGTTATACGTTATACGTTATACGTTATACGTTATACGTTATACGTTATACGTTATACGTTATACGTTATACGTTATACGTTATACGTTATACGTTATACGTTATACGTTATACCTTATACATTATACGTCAGACGGTATACGTTATACGTAATACGGTATACGTTATGCGTTATACGCTATACGTTATACGTTATGCGCTATACGTAATACGTTATACGTTATAGGTTATACGTTATACGTTATACGTTATACGTTATACGTTATACGTTATACGTTATAAGTTATACGTTATACGTTATACGTCATACGTTATATGTTATACGTTATACTTTATACGTTATACCTTATACGTTATACGTTATACGCTATAAGTTATAGGTCATACCTTATACGTGATACGTCATACGTTATACGTTATACGTTATACGTTATACGTTATACGTTATACGTTATACGTTATACGTTATACGTTATACGTTATACGTTATACGTTATACGTTATACGTTATACGTTATACGTTATACGTTATACGTTATACGTTATACGTTATACGTTATACGTTATTCGTTATACGTTATACGTTATACGTTATAAGTTATACGTTATACGTTATACGTTATACGTTATACGTTATACGTTATACGTTATACGTTATACGTTATACGTTATACGTTATACGTTATACGTTATACGTTATACGTTATACGTTATACGTTATACGATATACGTTATACGTTATACGTAATACGTTATCGGTTATACGTTACACGTAATACGTTGTACGTTATACGTTATAGGTCATACCTTATACGTGATACGTCACACGTTATAAGTTATACGTTATACGTTATACGTTATACGTTATACGTAATACGTTATACGTTATACGTTATACGTTATACGTAATACGTTATACGTTATACGTTATACGTTATACGTTATACGTTATACGTTATACGTTATACGTTATACGTTATACGTTATACGTTATACGTTATACGTTATACGTTATTCGTTATACGTTATACGTTATACGTTATACGTTATTCGTTATACGTTATGCGTTATACGTTATACGTTATACGTTATACGTTATTCGTCATACGTTATACGTTATACGTTATACGTTATACGTTATACGTTATACGTTATACGTTATACGTTATACGTTATACGTTATACGTTATACGTTAAACGTTATACGTTATACGTTATACGTTATACGTTATACGTTATACGTTATACGTTATACGTTATACGGTAAACGTTATGCGTTATACGCTATACGTTATGCGGTGTAGGATATACGTCATGCGTTATAGGATATACGTCATGCGTTATAGGATATACGTTATACATTATACGTTATACGTTATACGTTATACGTTATACGTTATACGTTATACGTTATACGTTATAGGTCATACCTTATACGTGATACGTCACACGTTATAAGTTATACGTTATACGTTATACGTTATACGTTATACGTTATACGTTATACGTAATACGTTATACGTTATACGTTATACGTTATACGTTATTCGATATACGTTATACGTTATTCGATATACGTTATACGTTATACGTTATACGTTATACGTTATACGTTATACGTTATACGTTATACGTTATACGTCATACGTTATACGTTATACGTTATACGTTATACGTTATACGTTATACGTTATACGTTATACGTTATACGTTATACGTAATACGTTATACGTTATACGTTATACGTTATTCGTTATACGTTATACGTTATACGTTATACGTTATACGTTATACGTTATACGTTATACGTTATACGTTATACGTTATTCGTCATACGTTATACGTTATACGTTATACGTTATACGTTATACGTTATACGTTATACGTTATACGTTATACGTTATACGTTATACGTTATACGTTATACGTTATACGTTATACGTTATACGTTATACGTTATACCTTATACATTATACGTCAGACGGTATACGTTATACGTAATACGGTATACGTTATGCGTTATACGCTATACGTTATACGTTATGCGCTATACGTAATACGTTATACGTTATAGGTTATACGTTATACGTTATACGTTATACGTTATACGTTATACGTTATACGTTATAAGTTATACGTTATACGTTATACGTCATACGTTATATGTTATACGTTATACTTTATACGTTATACCTTATACGTTATACGTTATACGCTATAAGTTATAGGTCATACCTTATACGTGATACGTCATACGTTATACGTTATACGTTATACGTTATACGTTATACGTTATACGTTATACGTTATACGTTATACGTTATACGTTATACGTTATACGTTATACGTTATACGTTATACGTTATACGTTATACGTTATACGTTATACGTTATACGTTATACGTTATACGTTATTCGTTATACGTTATACGTTATACGTTATAAGTTATACGTTATACGTTATACGTTATACGTTATACGTTATACGTTATACGTTATACGTTATACGTTATACGTTATACGTTATACGTTATACGTTATACGTTATACGTTATACGTTATACGTTATACGATATACGTTATACGTTATACGTAATACGTTATCGGTTATACGTTACACGTAATACGTTGTACGTTATACGTTATAGGTCATACCTTATACGTGATACGTCACACGTTATAAGTTATACGTTATACGTTATACGTTATACGTTTATACGTAATACGTTATACGTTATACGTTATACGTTATACGTAATACGTTATACGTTATACGTTATACGTTATACGTTATACGTTATACGTTATACGTTATACGTTATACGTTATACGTTATACGTTATACGTTATACGTTATACGTTATTCGTTATACGTTATACGTTATACGTTATACGTTATACGTTCTACGTTATACGTTATACGTTATACGTTATACGTTATACGTTATACTTATACGTTATACGTTATACGTTATACGTTATACGTTATACGTTATACGTTATACGTTATACGTTATACCTTATACATTATACGTCAGACGTTATACGTTATACGTAATACGGTATACGTTATGCGTTATACGCTATACGTTATACGTTATGCGCTATACGTAATACGTTATACGTTATAGGTTATACGTTATACGTTATACGTTATACGTTATACGTTATACGTTATACGTTATACGTTATACGTTATAAGTTATACGTTATACGTTATACGTCATACGTTATATGTTATACGTTATACTTTATACGTTATACGTTATAAGTTATACGTTATACGCTATAAGTTATAGGTCATACCTTATACGTGATACGTCATACGTTATACGTTATACGTTATACGTTATACGTTATACGTTATACGTTATACGTTATACGTTATACGTTATACGTTATACGTTATACGTTATACGTTATACGTTATACGTTATACGTTATACGTTATACGTTATACGTTATACGTTATACGTTATACGTTATACGTTATACGTTATACGTTATACGTTATACGTTATACGTTATACGTTATACGTTATACGTTACACGTTATACGTTATACGTTATACCTTATACATTATACGTCAGACGTTATACGTTATACGTAATACGGTATACGTTATGCGTTATACGTTATACGTTATACGTTATACGTTATACGTTATACGTTATACGTTATACGTTATACGTTATACGTTATACGTTATACGTTATACGTTATACGTAATACGTTATACGTTATACGTTATACGTTATTCGTTATACGTTATGCGTTATACGTTATACGTTATACGTTATACGTTATTCGTCATACGTTATACGTTATACGTTATACGTTATACGTTATACGTTATACGTTATACGTTATACGTTATATGTTATACGTTATACTTTATACGTTATACGTTATACGTTATACGTTACACGTTATACGTTATACGTTATACGTAATACGTTATACGTTATACGTTATACGTTATACGTTATACGTTATACGTTATACGTTATACGTTATACGTTATACGTTATACGTTATACGTTATACGTTATACGTTATACGTTATACCTTATACATTATACGTCAGACGTTATACGTTATACGTAATACGGTATACGTTATGCGTTATACGCTATACGTTATACGTTATGCGCTATACGTAATACGTTATACGTTATAGGTTATACGTTATACGTTATACGTTATACGTCATACGTTATACGTTATAAGTTATACGTTATACGTTATACGTTATACGTCATACGTTATATGTTATACGTTATACTTTATACGTTATACGTTATACGTTATACGTTACACGTTATACGTTATACGTTATACGTAATACGTTATACGTTATACGTTATACGTTATACGTTATACGTTATACGTTATACGTTATACGTTATACGTTATACGTTATACGTTATACGTTATTCGTTATACGTTATACGTTATACGTTATACGTTATACGTTATACGTTATACGTTATACGTTACACGTTATACGTTATACGTTATACGTTATACCTTATACATTATACGTCACACGTTATACGTTATACGTAATACGGTATACGTTATGCGTTATACGCTATACGTTATACGTTATGCGCTGTACGTAATACGTTATACGTTATAGATTATACGTTATACGTTATACGTTATACGTTATACGTTATACGTTATACGTTTTACGTTATACGTTATACGTTATACGCTATACGTTATACGTTATACGTTAAAAGTTATACGTCATACGTTATACGTTATACGTTATACGTTATACGTTTTACGTTATACGTTATACGTTATACGTTATACGTTATACGTTATACGTTATACGTTATACGTTATACGTTATACGTTATACGTTATACGTAATACGTTATACGATATACGTTATACGTTATACGTAATACGTTATACGTTAGACGTTATACGTAATACGTTATACGTTGTACGTTATAGGTCATACCTTATACGTGATACGTCACGTTATAAGTTATACGTTATACGTTATACGTTATACGTTATACGTAATACGTTATACGTTATACGTTATACGTTATTCGTTATACGTTATGCGTTATACGTTATACGTTATACGTTATACGTTATTCGTCATACGTTATACGTTATACGTTATACGTTATACGTTATACGTTATACGTTATACGTTATACGTTATACGTTATACGTTATACGTTATACGTTAAACGTTATACGTTATACGTTATACGTTATACGTTATACGTTATACGTTATACGTTATACGTTATACGGTAAACGTTATGCGTTATACGCTATACGTTATGCGGTGTAGGATATACGTCATGCGTTATAGGATATACGTCATGCGTTATAGGATATACGTTATACATTATACGTTATACGTTATACGTTATACGTTATACGTTATACGTTATACGTTATACGTTATAGGTCATACCTTATACGTGATACGTCACACGTTATAAGTTATACGTTATACGTTATACGTTATACGTTATACGTTATACGTTATACGTAATACGTTATACGTTATACGTTATACGTTATACGTTATTCGATATACGTTATACGTTATTCGATATACGTTATACGTTATACGTTATACGTTATACGTTATACGTTATACGTTATACGTTATACGTTATACGTCATACGTTATACGTTATACGTTATACGTTATACGTTATACGTTATACGTTATACGTTATACGTTATACGTTATACGTAATACGTTATACGTTATACGTTATACGTTATTCGTTATACGTTATACGTTATACGTTATACGTTATACGTTCTACGTTATACGTTATACGTTATACGTTATACGTTATACGTTATACGTTATACGTTATACGTTATACGTTATACGTTATACGTTATACGTTATACGTTATACGTTATACCTTATACATTATACGTCAGACGTTATACGTTATACGTAATACGGAATACGTTATGCGTTATACGCTATACGTTATACGTTATGCGCTATACGTAATACGTTATACGTTATAGGTTATACGTTATACGTTATACGTTACACGTTATACGTTATACGTTATACGTTATACGTTATACGTTATAAGTTATACGTTATACGTTATACGTCATACGTTATATGTTATACGTTATACTTTATACGTTATACGTTATAAGTTATACGTTATACGCTATAAGTTATAGGTCATACCTTATACGTGATACGTCATACGTTATACGTTATACGTTATACGTTATACGTTATACGTTATACGTTATACGTTATACGTTATACGTTATACGTTATACGTTATACGTTATACGTTATACGTTATACGTTATACGTTATACGTTATACGTTATACGTTATACGTTATACGTTATACGTTATACGTTATACGTTATACGTTATACGTTATACGTTATACGTTATACGTTATACGTTATACGTTACACGTTATACGTTATACGTTATACCTTATACATTATACGTCAGACGTTATACGTTATACGTAATACGGTATACGTTATGCGTTATACGTTATACGTTATACGTTATACGTTATACGTTATACGTTATACGTTATACGTTATACGTTATACGTTATACGTTATACGTTATACGTTATACGTAATACGTTATACGTTATACGTTATACGTTATTCGTTATACGTTATGCGTTATACGTTATACGTTATACGTTATACGTTATTCGTCATACGTTATACGTTATACGTTATACGTTATACGTTATACGTTATACGTTATACGTTATACGTTATATGTTATACGTTATACTTTATACGTTATACGTTATACGTTATACGTTACACGTTATACGTTATACGTTATACGTAATACGTTATACGTTATACGTTATACGTTATACGTTATACGTTATACGTTATACGTTATACGTTATACGTTATACGTTATACGTTATACGTTATACGTTATACGTTATACGTTATACCTTATACATTATACGTCAGACGTTATACGTTATACGTAATACGGTATACGTTATGCGTTATACGCTATACGTTATACGTTATGCGCTATACGTAATACGTTATACGTTATAGGTTATACGTTATACGTTATACGTTATACGTCATACGTTATACGTTATAAGTTATACGTTATACGTTATACGTTATACGTCATACGTTATATGTTATACGTTATACTTTATACGTTATACGTTATACGTTATACGTTACACGTTATACGTTATACGTTATACGTAATACGTTATACGTTATACGTTATACGTTATACGTTATACGTTATACGTTATACGTTATACGTTATACGTTATACGTTATACGTTATACGTTATTCGTTATACGTTATACGTTATACGTTATACGTTATACGTTATACGTTATACGTTATACGTTACACGTTATACGTTATACGTTATACGTTATACCTTATACATTATACGTCACACGTTATACGTTATACGTAATACGGTATACGTTATGCGTTATACGCTATACGTTATACGTTATGCGCTGTACGTAATACGTTATACGTTATAGATTATACGTTATACGTTATACGTTATACGTTATACGTTATACGTTATACGTTTTACGTTATACGTTATACGTTATACGCTATACGTTATACGTTATACGTTAAAAGTTATACGTCATACGTTATACGTTATACGTTATACGTTATACGTTTTACGTTATACGTTATACGTTATACGTTATACGTTATACGTTATACGTTATACGTTATACGTTATACGTTATACGTTATACGTTATACGTAATACGTTATACGATATACGTTATACGTTATACGTAATACGTTATACGTTAGACGTTATACGTAATACGTTATACGTTGTACGTTATAGGTCATACCTTATACGTGATACGTCACACGTTATAAGTTATACGTTATACGTTATACGTTATACGTTATACGTAATACGTTATACGTTATACGTTATACGTTATTCGTTATACGTTATGCGTTATACGTTATACGTTATACGTTATACGTTATTCGTCATACGTTATACGTTATACGTTATACGTTATACGTTATACGTTATACGTTATACGTTATACGTTATACGTTATACGTTATACGTTATACGTTAAACGTTATACGTTATACGTTATTCGTTATACGTTATACGTTATACGTTATACGTTATACGTTATACGGTAAACGTTATGCGTTATACGCTATACGTTATGCGGTGTAGGATATACGTCATGCGTTATAGGATATACGTCATGCGTTATAGGATATACGTTATACATTATACGTTATACGTTATACGTTATACGTTATACGTTATACGTTATACGTTATACGTTATAGGTCATACCTTATACGTGATACGTCACACGTTATAAGTTATACGTTATACGTTATACGTTATACGTTATACGTTATACGTTATACGTAATACGTTATACGTTATACGTTATACGTTATACGTTATTCGATATACGTTATACGTTATTCGATATACGTTATACGTTATACGTTATACGTTATACGTTATACGTTATACGTTATACGTTATACGTTATACGTCATACGTTATACGTTATACGTTATACGTTATACGTTATACGTTATACGTTATACGTTATACGTTATACGTTATACGTAATACGTTATACGTTATACGTTATACGTTATTCGTTATACGTTATACGTTATACGTTATACGTTATACGTTATACGTTATACGTTATACGTTATACGTTATACGTTATTCGTCATACGTTATACGTTATACGTTATACGTTATACGTTATACGTTATACGTTATACGTTATACGTTATACGTTATACGTTATACGTTATACGTTATACGTTATACGTTATACGTTATACGTTATACGTTATACGTTATACGTTATACGTTATACGTTATACGTTATACGTTATACGTTATACGTTATACGTTATACGTTATACGTTATACGTTATACGATATACGTTATACATTATACGTAATACGTTATACGTTATACGTTATACGTTATACGTTATACGTTATACGTTATACGTTATACGTTATACGTTATACGTTATACGTTATACGTTATACGTTATACGTTATACGTTATACGTTATACGTTATACGTTATACGTTATACGCTATAAGTTATAGGTCATACCTTATACGTGATACGTCATACGTTATACGTTATACGTTATACGTTATACGTTATACGTTATACGTTATACGTTATACGTTATACGTTATACGTTATACCTTATACATTATACGTCAGACGGTATACGTTATACGTAATACGGTATACGTTATGCGTTATACGCTATACGTTATACGTTATGCGCTATACGTAATACGTTATACGTTATAGGTTATACGTTATACGTTATACGTTATACGTTATACGTTATACGTTATACGTTATAAGTTATACGTTATACGTTATACGTCATACGTTATATGTTATACGTTATACTTTATACGTTATACGTTATACGTTATACGTTATACGCTATAAGTTATAGGTCATACCTTATACGTGATACGTCATACGTTATACGTTATACGTTATACGTTATACGTTATACGTTATACGTTATACGTTATACGTTATACGTTATACGTTATACGTTATACGTTATACGTTATACGTTATACGTTATACGTTATACGTTATACGTTATACGTTATACGTTATACGTTATACGTTATACGTTATACGTTATACGTTATACGTTATACGTTATACGTCATACGTTATACGTTATACGTTATACGTAATACGGTATACGTTATGCGTTATACGCTATACGTTATACGTTAGGCGCTGTACGTAATACGTTATACGTTATAGATTATACGTTATACGTTATACGTTATACGTTATACGTTATACGTTATACGTTTTACGTTATACGTTATACGTTATACGCTATACGTTATACGTTATACGTTAAAAGTTATACGTCATACGTTATACGTTATACGTTATACGTTATACGTTTTACGTTATACGTTATACGTTATACGTTATACGTTATACGTTATACGTTATACGTTATACGTTATACGTTATACGTTATACGTTATACGTAATACGTTATACGATATACGTTATACGTTATACGTAATACGTTATACGTTAGACGTTATACGTAATACGTTATACGTTGTACGTTATAGGTCATACCTTATACGTGATACGTCACACGTTATAAGTTATACGTTATACGTTATACGTTATACGTTATACGTAATACGTTATACGTTATACGTTATACGTTATTCGTTATACGTTATGCGTTATACGTTATACGTTATACGTTATACGTTATTCGTCATACGTTATACGTTATACGTTATACGTTATACGTTATACGTTATACGTTATACGTTATACGTTATACGTTATACGTTATACGTTATACGTTAAACGTTATACGTTATACGTTATACGTTATACGTTATACGTTATACGTTATACGTTATACGTTATACGGTAAACGTTATGCGTTATACGCTATACGTTATGCGGTGTAGGATATACGTCATGCGTTATAGGATATACGTCATGCGTTATAGGATATACGTTATACATTATACGTTATACGTTATACGTTATACGTTATACGTTATACGTTATACGTTATACGTTATACGTTATAGGTCATACCTTATACGTGATACGTCACACGTTATAAGTTATACGTTATACGTTATACGTTATACGTTATACGTTATACGTTATACGTAATACGTTATACGTTATACGTTATACGTTATACGTTATTCGATATACGTTATACGTTATTCGATATACGTTATACGTTATACGTTATACGTTATACGTTATACGTTATACGTTATACGTTATACGTTATACGTCATACGTTATACGTTATACGTTATACGTTATACGTTATACGTTATACGTTATACGTTATACGTTATACGTCAGACGGTATACGTTATACGTAATACGGTATACGTTATGCGTTATACGCTATACGTTATACGTTATGCGCTATACGTAATACGTTATACGTTATAGGTTATACGTTATACGTTATACGTTATACGTTATACGTTATACGTTATACGTTATAAGTTATACGTTATACGTTATACGTCATACGTTATATGTTATACGTTATACTTTATACGTTATACGTTATACGTTATACGTTATACGCTATAAGTTATAGGTCATACCTTATACGTGATACGTCATACGTTATACGTTATACGTTATACGTTATACGTTATACGTTATACGTTATACGTTATACGTTATACGTTATACGTTATACGTTATACGTTATACGTTATACGTTATACGTTATACGTTATACGTTATACGTTATACGTTATACGTTATTCGTTATACGTTATACGTTATACGTTATACGTTATACGTTATACGTTATACGTTATACGTTATACGTTATACGTTATACGTTATACGTTATACGTTATACGTTATACGTTATACGTTATACGTTATACGCTATAAGTTATAGGTCATACCTTATACGTGATACGTCATACGTTATACGTTATACGTTATACGTTATACGTTATACGTTATACGTTATACGTTATACGTTATACGTTATACCTTATACATTATACGTCAGACGGTATACGTTATACGTAATACGGTATACGTTATGCGTTATACGCTATACGTTATACGTTATGCGCTATACGTAATACGTTATACGTTATAGGTTATACGTTATACGTTATACGTTATACGTTATACGTTATACGTTATACGTTATAAGTTATACGTTATACGTTATACGTCATACGTTATATGTTATACGTTATACTTTATACGTTATACGTTATACGTTATACGTTATACGCTATAAGTTATAGGTCATACCTTATACGTGATACGTCATACGTTATACGTTATACGTTATACGTTATACGTTATACGTTATACGTTATACGTTATACGTTATACGTTATACGTTATACCTTATACATTATACGTCAGACGGTATACGTTATACGTAATACGGTATACGTTATGCGTTATACGCTATACGTTATACGTTATGCGCTATACGTAATACGTTATACGTTATAGGTTATACGTTATACGTTATACGTTATACGTTATAGGTTATACGTTATACGTTATACGTTATACGTTATACGTTATACGTTATACGTTATAAGTTATACGTTATACGTTATACGTCATACGTTATATGTTATACGTTATACTTTATACGTTATACGTTATACGTTATACGTTATACGCTATAAGTTATAGGTCATACCTTATACGTGATACGTCATACGTTATACGTTATACGTTATACGTTATACGTTATACGTTATACGTTATACGTTATACGTTATACGTTATACGTTATACGTTATACGTCATACGTTATATGTTATACGTTATACTTTATACGTTATACGTTATACGTTATACGTTATACGTTATACGTTATACGTTATACGTTATACGTTATACGTTATACGTTATACGTTATACGTTATACGTTATACGTTATACGTTATACGTTATACGTTATTCGTTATACGTTATACGTTATACGTTATACGTTATACGTTATACGTTATACGTTATACGTTATACGTTATACGTTATACGTTATACGTTATTCGTTATACGTTATACGTTATACGTTATACGTTATACGTTATACGTTATACGTTATACGTTATACGTTATACGTTATACGTTATACGTTATACGTTATACGTTATACGTTATACGTTATACGTTATACGCTATAAGTTATAGGTCATACCTTATACGTGATACGTCATACGTTATACGTTATACGTTATACGTTATACGTTATACGTTATACGTTATACGTTATACGTTATACGTTATACCTTATACATTATACGTCAGACGGTATACGTTATACGTAATACGGTATACGTTATGCGTTATACGCTATACGTTATACGTTATGCGCTATACGTAATACGATATACGTTATAGGTTATACGTTATACGTTATACGTTATACGTTATACGTTATACGTTATACGTTATAAGTTATACGTTATACGTTATACGTCATACGTTATATGTTATACGTTATACTTTATACGTTATACGTTATACGTTATACGTTATACGCTATAAGTTATAGGTCATACCTTATACGTGATACGTCATACGTTATACGTTATACGTTATACGTTATACGTTATACGTTATACGTTATACGTTATACGTTATACGTTATACGTTATACCTTATACATTATACGTCAGACGGTATACGTTATACGTAATACGGTATACGTTATGCGTTATACGCTATACGTTATACGTTATGCGCTATACGTAATACGTTATACGTTATAGGTTATACGTTATACGTTATACGTTATACGTTATACGTTATACGTTATACGTTATAAGTTATACGTTATACGTTATACGTCATACGTTATATGTTATACGTTATACTTTATACGTTATACGTTATACGTTATACGTTATACGCTATAAGTTATAGGTCATACCTTATACGTGATACGTCATACGTTATACGTTATACGTTATACGTTATACGTTATACGTTATACGTTATACGTTATACGTTATACGTTATACGTTATACGTTATACGTTATACGTTATACGTTATACGTTATACGTTATACGTTATACGTTATACGTTATACGTTATACGTTATACGTTATACGTTATACGTTATACGTTATACGTTATACGTTATACGTTATACGTCATACGTTATACGTTATACGTTATACGTAATACGGTATACGTTATGCGTTATACGCTATACGTTATACGTTAGGCGCTGTACGTAATACGTTATACGTTATAGATTATACGTTATACGTTATACGTTATACGTTATACGTTATACGTTATACGTTTTACGTTATACGTTATACGTTATACGCTATACGTTATACGTTATACGTTAAAAGTTATACGTCATACGTTATACGTTATACGTTATACGTTATACGTTTTACGTTATACGTTACACGTTATACGTTATACGTTATACGTTATACGTTATACGTTATACGTTATACGTTATACGTTATACGTTATACGTAATACGTTATACGATATACGTTATACGTTATACGTAATACGTTATACGTTAGACGTTATACGTAATACGTTATACGTTGTACGTTATAGGTCATACCTTATACGTGATACGTCACACGTTATAAGTTATACGTTATACGTTATACGTTATACGTTATACGTAATACGTTATACGTTATACGTTATACGTTATTCGTTATACGTTATGCGTTATACGTTATACGTTATACGTTATACGTTATTCGTCATACGTTATACGTTATACGTTATACGTTATACGTTATACGTCATACGTTATACGTTATACGTTATACGTTATACGTTATACGTTATACGTTATACGTTATACGTTATACGTTATACGTAATACGTTATACGTTATACGTTATACGTTATTCGTTATACGTTATACGTTATACGTTATACGTTATACGTTATACGTTATACGTTATACGTTATACGTTATACGTTATTCGTCATACGTTATACGTTATACGTTATACGTTATACGTTATACGTTATACGTTATACGTTATACGTTATACGTTATACGTTATACGTTATACGTTATACGTTATACGTTATACGTTATACGTTATACGTTATACGTTATACGTTATACGTTATACGTTATACGTTATACGTTATACGTTATACGTTATACGTTATACGTTATACGTTATACGTTATACGTTATACGTTATACGTTATACGATATACGTTATACATTATACGTAATACGTTATACGTTATACGTTATACGTTATACGTTATACGTTATACGTTATACGTTATACGTTATACGTTATACGTTATACGTTATACGTTATACGTTATACGTTATACGTTATACGTTATACGTTATACGTTATACGCTATAAGTTATAGGTCATACCTTATACGTGATACGTCATACGTTATACGTTATACGTTATACGTTATACGTTATACGTTATACGTTATACGTTATACGTTATACGTTATACGTTATACCTTATACATTATACGTCAGACGGTATACGTTATACGTAATACGGTATACGTTATGCGTTATACGCTATACGTTATACGTTATGCGCTATACGTAATACGTTATACGTTATAGGTTATACGTTATACGTTATACGTTATACGTTATACGTTATACGTTATACGTTATAAGTTATACGTTATACGTTATACGTCATACGTTATATGTTATACGTTATACTTTATACGTTATACGTTATACGTTATACGTTATACGCTATAAGTTATAGGTCATACCTTATACGTGATACGTCATACGTTATACGTTATACGTTATACGTTATACGTTATACGTTATACGTTATACGTTATACGTTATACGTTATACGTTATACGTTATACGTTATACGTTATACGTTATACGTTATACGTTATACGTTATACGTTATACGTTATACGTTATACGTTATACGTTATACGTTATACGTTATACGTTATACGTTATACGTTATACGTCATACGTTATACGTTATACGTTATACGTAATACGGTATACGTTATGCGTTATACGCTATACGTTATACGTTAGGCGCTGTACGTAATACGTTATACGTTATAGATTATACGTTATACGTTATACGTTATACGTTATACGTTATACGTTATACGTTTTACGTTATACGTTATACGTTATACGCTATACGTTATACGTTATACGTTAAAAGTTATACGTCATACGTTATACGTTATACGTTATACGTTATACGTTTTACGTTATACGTTATACGTTATACGTTATACGTTATACGTTATACGTTATACGTTATACGTTATACGTTATACGTTATACGTTATACGTAATACGTTATACGATATACGTTATACGTTATACGTAATACGTTATACGTTAGACGTTATACGTAATACGTTATACGTTGTACGTTATAGGTCATACCTTATACGTGATACGTCACACGTTATAAGTTATACGTTATACGTTATACGTTATACGTTATACGTAATACGTTATACGTTATACGTTATACGTTATTCGTTATACGTTATGCGTTATACGTTATACGTTATACGTTATACGTTATTCGTCATACGTTATACGTTATACGTTATACGTTATACGTTATACGTTATACGTTATACGTTATACGTTATACGTTATACGTTATACGTTATACGTTAAACGTTATACGTTATACGTTATACGTTATACGTTATACGTTATACGTTATACGTTATACGTTATACGGTAAACGTTATGCGTTATACGCTATACGTTATGCGGTGTAGGATATACGTCATGCGTTATAGGATATACGTCATGCGTTATAGGATATACGTTATACATTATACGTTATACGTTATACGTTATACGTTATACGTTATACGTTATACGTTATACGTTATAGGTCATACCTTATACGTGATACGTCACACGTTATAAGTTATACGTTATACGTTATACGTTATACGTTATACGTTATACGTTATACGTAATACGTTATACGTTATACGTTATACGTTATACGTTATTCGATATACGTTATACGTTATTCGATATACGTTATACGTTATACGTTATACGTTATACGTTATACGTTATACGTTATACGTTATACGTTATACGTCATACGTTATACGTTATACGTTATACGTTATACGTTATACGTTATACGTTATACGTTATACGTTATACGTCAGACGGTATACGTTATACGTAATACGGTATACGTTATGCGTTATACGCTATACGTTATACGTTATGCGCTATACGTAATACGTTATACGTTATAGGTTATACGTTATACGTTATACGTTATACGTTATACGTTATACGTTATACGTTATAAGTTATACGTTATACGTTATACGTCATACGTTATATGTTATACGTTATACTTTATACGTTATACGTTATACGTTATACGTTATACGCTATAAGTTATAGGTCATACCTTATACGTGATACGTCATACGTTATACGTTATACGTTATACGTTATACGTTATACGTTATACGTTATACGTTATACGTTATACGTTATACGTTATACGTTATACGTTATACGTTATACGTTATACGTTATACGTTATACGTTATACGTTATACGTTATACGTTATTCGTTATACGTTATACGTTATACGTTATACGTTATACGTTATACGTTATACGTTATACGTTATACGTTATACGTTATACGTTATACGTTATACGTTATACGTTATACGTTATACGTTATACGTTATACGCTATAAGTTATAGGTCATACCTTATACGTGATACGTCATACGTTATACGTTATACGTTATACGTTATACGTTATACGTTATACGTTATACGTTATACGTTATACGTTATACCTTATACATTATACGTCAGACGGTATACGTTATACGTAATACGGTATACGTTATGCGTTATACGCTATACGTTATACGTTATGCGCTATACGTAATACGTTATACGTTATAGGTTATACGTTATACGTTATACGTTATACGTTATACGTTATACGTTATACGTTATAAGTTATACGTTATACGTTATACGTCATACGTTATATGTTATACGTTATACTTTATACGTTATACGTTATACGTTATACGTTATACGCTATAAGTTATAGGTCATACCTTATACGTGATACGTCATACGTTATACGTTATACGTTATACGTTATACGTTATACGTTATACGTTATACGTTATACGTTATACGTTATACGTTATACCTTATACATTATACGTCAGACGGTATACGTTATACGTAATACGGTATACGTTATGCGTTATACGCTATACGTTATACGTTATGCGCTATACGTAATACGTTATACGTTATAGGTTATACGTTATACGTTATACGTTATACGTTATACGTTATACGTTATACGTTATAAGTTATACGTTATACGTTATACGTCATACGTTATATGTTATACGTTATACTTTATACGTTATACGTTATACGTTATACGTTATACGCTATAAGTTATAGGTCATACCTTATACGTGATACGTCATACGTTATACGTTATACGTTATACGTTATACGTTATACGTTATACGTTATACGTTATACGTTATACGTTATACGTTATACGTTATACGTTATACGTTATACGTTATACGTTATACGTTATACGTTATACGTTATACGTTATACGTTATACGTTATACGTTATACGTTATACGTTATACGTTATACGTTATACGTTATACGTCATACGTTATACGTTATACGTTATACGTAATACGGTATACGTTATGCGTTATACGCTATACGTTATACGTTAGGCGCTGTACGTAATACGTTATACGTTATAGATTATACGTTATACGTTATACGTTATACGTTATACGTTATACGTTATACGTTTTACGTTATACGTTATACGTTATACGCTATACGTTATACGTTATACGTTAAAAGTTATACGTCATACGTTATACGTTATACGTTATACGTTATACGTTTTACGTTATACGTTATACGTTATACGTTATACGTTATACGTTATACGTTATACGTTATACGTTATACGTTATACGTTATACGTTATACGTAATACGTTATACGATATACGTTATACGTTATACGTAATACGTTATACGTTAGACGTTATACGTAATACGTTATACGTTGTACGTTATAGGTCATACCTTATACGTGATACGTCACACGTTATAAGTTATACGTTATACGTTATACGTTATACGTTATACGTAATACGTTATACGTTATACGTTATACGTTATTCGTTATACGTTATGCGTTATACGTTATACGTTATACGTTATACGTTATTCGTCATACGTTATACGTTATACGTTATACGTTATACGTTATACGTTATACGTTATACGTTATACGTTATACGTTATACGTTATACGTTATACGTTAAACGTTATACGTTATACGTTATACGTTATACGTTATACGTTATACGTTATACGTTATACGTTATACGGTAAACGTTATGCGTTATACGCTATACGTTATGCGGTGTAGGATATACGTCATGCGTTATAGGATATACGTCATGCGTTATACGTTATACGTTATACGTTATACGTTATACGTTATACGTTATACGATATACGTTATACGTTATACGTAATACGTTATCGGTTATACGTTACACGTAATACGTTGTACGTTATACGATATAGGTCATACCTTATACGTGATACGTCACACGTTATAAGTTATACGTTATACGTTATACGTTATACGTTATACGTAATACGTTATACGTTATACGTTATACGTTATACGTAATACGTTATACGTTATACGTTATACGTTATACGTTATACGTTATACGTTATACGTTATACGTTATACGTTATACGTTATACGTTATACGTTATACGTTATACGTTATACGTTATACGTTATACGTTATACGTTATACGTTATACGTTATACGTTATACGTTATACGTTATACGTTATACGTTATACGTTATAGGTCATACCTTATACGTGATACGTGATACGTCATACGTTATACGTTATACGTTATACGTTATACGTTATACGTTATACGTTATACGTTATACGTTATACGTTATACGTTATACGTTATACGTTATACGTTATACGTTTTACGTTATACGTTATACGTTATACGTTATACGTTATACGTTATACGTTACACGTTATACGTTATACGTTATACGTTATACGTTATACGTTATACGTTATACGTTATACGTTATACGTTATACGTTATACGTTATACGTTATACGTTATACGTTATACGTTATACGTTATACGTTATACGTTATACCTTATACATTATACGTCAGACGTTATACGTTATACGTAATACGGTATACGTTATGCGTTATACGCTATACGTTATACGTTATGCGCTATACGTAATACGTTATACGTTATAGGTTATACGTTATACGTTATACGTTATACGTTATACGTTATACGTTATACGTTATACGTTATACGTTATACGTTATACGTTATAAGTTATACGTTATACGTTATACGTCATACGTTATATGTTATACGTTATACTTTATACGTTATACGTTATAAGTTATACGTTATACGCTATAAGTTATAAGTCATACCTTATACGTGATACGTCATACGTTATACGTTATACGTTATACGTTATACGTTATACGTTATACGTTATACGTTATACGTTATACGTTATACGTTATACGTTATACGTTATACGTTATACGTTACACGTTATACGTTATACGTTACACGTTATACGTTATACGTTATACGTTATACCTTATACATTATACGTCACACGTTATACGTTATACGTTATACGTTATACGTTACACGTTATACGTTATACGTTACACGTTATACGTTATACGTTATACGTTATACCTTATACATTATACGTCACACGTTATACGTTATACGTTATACGTTATACGTTATACGTTATACGTTATACGTTAAACCGTTATACGTTATACGTTATACGTTATACGTTATACGTTATACGTTATACGTTATACGTTATACGTTATACGTTATACGTTATACGTTATAAGTTATACGTTATACGCTATAAGTTATAAGTCATACCTTATACGTGATACGTCATACGTTATACGTTATACGTTATACGTTATACGTTATACGTTATACGTTATACGTTATACGTTATACGTTATACGTTATACGTTATACGTTATACGTTATACGTTACACGTTATACGTTATACGTTATACGTAATACGTTATACGTTAGACGTTATACGTAATACGTTATACGTTGTACGTTATAGGTCATACCTTATACGTGATACGTCACACGTTATAAGTTATACGTTATACGTTATACGTTATACGTTATACGTAATACGTTATACGTTATACGTTATACGTTATTCGTTATACGTTATGCGTTATACGTTATACGTTATACGTTATACGTTATTCGTCATACGTTATACGTTATACGTTATACGTTATACGTTATACGTTATACGTTATACGTTATACGTTATACGTTATACGTTATACGTTATACGTTAAACGTTATACGTTATACGTTATACGTTATACGTTATACGTTATACGTTATACGTTATACGTTATACGTTATACGGTAAACGTTATGCGTTATACGCTATACGTTATGCGGTGTAGGATATACGTCATGCGTTATAGGATATACGTCATGCGTTATAGGATATACGTTATACATTATACGTTATACGTTATACGTTATACGTTATACGTTATACGTTATACGTTATACGTTATAGGTCATACCTTATACGTGATACGTCACACGTTATAAGTTATACGTTATACGTTATATGTTATACGTTATACGTTATACGTAATACGTTATACGTTATACGTTATACGTTATACGTTATTCGATATACGTTATACGTTATTCGATATACGTTATACGTTATACGTTATACGTTATACGTTATACGTTATACGTTATACGTTATACGTTATACGTCATACGTTATACGTTATACGTTATACGTTATACGTTATACGTTATACGTTATACGTTATACGTTATACGTTATACGTTATACGTAATACGTTATACGTTGTACGTTATAGGTCATACCTTATACGTGATACGTCACACGTTATAAGTTATACGTTATACGTTATACGTTATACGTTATACGTAATACGTTATACGTTATACGTTATACGTTATTCGTTATACGTTATGCGTTATACGTTATACGTTATACGTTATACGTTATTCGTCATACGTTATACGTTATACGTTATACGTTATACGTTATACGTTATACGTTATACGTTATACGTTATACGTTATACGTTATACGTTAAACGTTATACGTTATACGTTATACGTTATACGTTATACGTTATACGTTATACGTTATACGTTATACGTTATACGGTAAACGTTATGCGTTATACGCTATACGTTATGCGGTGTAGGATATACGTCATGCGTTATAGGATATACGTCATGCGTTATAGGATATACGTTATACATTATACGTTATACGTTATACGTTATACGTTATACGTTATACGTTATACGTTATACGTTATACGTTATAGGTCATACCTTATACGTGATACGTCACACGTTATAAGTTATACGTTATACGTTATACGTTATACGTTATACGTTATACGTAATACGTTATACGTTATACGTTATACGTTATACGTTATTCGATATACGTTATACGTTATTCGATATACGTTATACGTTATACGTTATACGTTATACGTTATACGTTATACGTTATACGTTATACGTTATACGTCATACGTTATACGTTATACGTTATACGTTATACGTTATACGTTATACGTTATACGTTATACGTTATACGTTATACGTTATACGTAATACGTTATACGTTATACGTTATACGTTATTCGTTATACGTTATACGTTATACGTTATACGTTATACGTTATACGTTATACGTTATACGTTATACGTTATACGTTATTCGTCATACGTTATACGTTATACGTTATACGTTATACGTTATACGTTATACGTTATACGTTATACGTTATACGTTATACGTTATACGTTATACGTTATACGTTATACGTTATACGTTATACGTTATACGTTATACGTTATACGTCATACGTTATACGTTATACGTTATACGTTATACGTAATACGTTATACGTTATACGTTATACGTTATACGTTATACGTTATACGATATACGTTATACATTATACGTAATACGTTATACGTTATACGTTATACGTTATACGTTATACGTTATACGTTATACGTTATACGTTATACGTTATACGTTATACGTTATACGTTATACGTTATACGTTATACGTTATACGTTATACGTTATGCGCTATACGTAATACGTTATACGTTATAGGTTATACGTTATACGTTATACGTTATACGTTATACGTTATACGTTATACGTTATAAGTTATACGTTATACGTTATACGTCATACGTTATATGTTATACGTTATACTTTATACGTTATACGTTATACGTTATACGTTATACGCTATAAGTTATAGGTCATACCTTATACGTGATACGTCATACGTTATACGTTATACGTTATACGTTATACGTTATACGTTATACGTTATACGTTATACGTTATACGTTATACGTTATACGTTATACGTTATACGTTATACGTTATACGTTATACGTTATACGTTATACGTTATACGTTATACGTTATACGTTATACGTTATACGTTATTCGTTATACGTTATACGTTATACGTTATACGTTATACGTTATACGTTATACGTTATACGTTATACGTTATACGTTATACGTTATACGTTATACGTTATACGTTATACGTTATACGTTATACGTTATACGTTATACGTTATACGTTATACGATATACGTTATACGTTATACGTAATACGTTATCGGTTATACGTTACACGTAATACGTTGTACGTTATACGTTATAGGTCATACCTTATACGTGATACGTCACACGTTATAAGTTATACGTTATACGTTATACGTTATACGTTATACGTAATACGTTATACGTTATACGTTATACGTTATACGTAATACGTTATACGTTATACGTTATACGTTATTCGTTATACGTTATACGTTATACGTTATACAGTGTACGTTATACGTTATACGTTATACGTTATACGTTATACGTTATACGTTATACGTTATACGTTATACGTTATACGTTATACGTTATACGTTATACGTTATACGTTATACGTTATACGTTATACGTCATACGTTATACGTTATACGTTATACGTTATACGTTATATGTTATACGTTATACGTTATACGTTATACGTTATACGTTATACGTTTTACGTTATACGTTATACGTTATACGCTATACGTTATACGTTATACGTTAAAAGTTATACGTCATACGTTATACGTTATACGTTATACGTTATACGTTTTACGTTATACGTTATACGTTATACGTTATACGTTATACGTCATACGTTATACGTTATACGTTATACGTTATACGTTATACGTTATACGTTATACGTTATACGTTATACGTTATACGTTATACGTTATACGTTATACGTTATACGTTACACGTTATACGTTATACGTTACACGTTATACGTTATACGTTATACGTTATACCTTATACATTATACGTCACACGTTATACGTTATACGTTATACGTTATACGTTACACGTTATACGTTATACGTTACACGTTATACGTTATACGTTATACGTTATACCTTATACATTATACGTCACACGTTATACGTTATACGTTATACGTTATACGTTATACGTTATACGTTATACGTTAAACGTTATACGTTATACGTTATACGTTATACGTTATACGTTATACGTTATACGTTATACGTTATACGTTATACGTTATACGTTATACGTTATACGTTATACGTTATACCTTATACATTATACGTCAGACGTTATACGTTATACGTAATACGGTATACGTTATGCGTTATACGTTATACGTTATACGTTATACGTTATACGTTATACGTTATATGTTATACGTTATACGTTATACGTTATACGTTATACGTTATACGTTATACGTTATACGTTATACGTTATACGTTATACGTTATACGTTATACGTTATACGTTATACGTTATACGTTATACGTTATACCTTATACATTATACGTCAGACGTTATACGTTATACGTAATACGGTATACGTTATGCGTTATACGCTATACGTTATACGTTATGCGCTATACGTAATACGTTATACGTTATAGGTTATACGTTATACGTTATACGTTATACGTCATACGTTATACGTTATAAGTTATACGTTATACGTTATACGTCATACGTTATATGTTATACGTTATACTTTATACGTTATACGTTATACGTTATACGTTACACGTTATACGTTATACGTTATACGTAATACGTTATACGTTATACGTTATACGTTATACGTTATACGTTATACGTTATACGTTATACGTTATACGTTATACGTTATACGTTATACGTTATACGTTATACGTTATTCGTTATACGTTATACGTTATACGTTATACGTTATACGTTATACGTTATACGTTATACGTTACACGTTATACGTTATACGTTATACGTTATACCTTATACATTATACGTCACACGTTATACGTTATACGTAATACGGTATACGTTATGCGTTATACGCTATACGTTATACGTTATGCGCTGTACGTAATACGTTATACGTTATAGATTATACGTTATACGTTATACGTTATACGTTATACGTTATACGTTATACGTTTTACGTTATACGTTATACGTTATACGCTATACGTTATACGTTATACGTTAAAAGTTATACGTCATACGTTATACGTTATACGTTATACGTTATACGTTTTACGTTATACGTTATACGTTATACGTTATACGTTATACGTTATACGTTATACGTTATACGTTATACGTTATACGTTATACGTTATACGTAATACGTTATACGATATACGTTATACGTTATACGTAATACGTTATACGTTAGACGTTATACGTAATACGTTATACGTTGTACGTTATAGGTCATACCTTATACGTGATACGTCACACGTTATAAGTTATACGTTATACGTTATACGTTATACGTTATACGTAATACGTTATACGTTATACGTTATACGTTATTCGTTATACGTTATGCGTTATACGTTATACGTTATACGTTATACGTTATTCGTCATACGTTATACGTTATACGTTATACGTTATACGTTATACGTTATACGTTATACGTTATACGTTATACGTTATACGTTATACGTTAAACGTTATACGTTATACGTTATACGTTATACGTTATACGTTATACGTTATACGTTATACGTTATACGTTATACGGTAAACGTTATGCGTTATACGCTATACGTTATGCGGTGTAGGATATACGTCATGCGTTATAGGATATACGTCATGCGTTATAGGATATACGTTATACATTATACGTTATACGTTATACGTTATACGTTATACGTTATACGTTATACGTTATACGTTATAGGTCATACCTTATACGTGATACGTCACACGTTATAAGTTATACGTTATACGTTATACGTTATACGTTATACGTTATACGTAATACGTTATACGTTATACGTTATACGTTATACGTTATTCGATATACGTTATACGTTATTCGATATACGTTATACGTTATACGTTATACGTTATACGTTATACGTTATACGTTATACGTTATACGTTATACGTCATACGTTATACGTTATACGTTATACGTTATACGTTATACGTTATACGTTATACGTTATACGTTATACGTTATACGTTATACGTAATACGTTATACGTTGTACGTTATAGGTCATACCTTATACGTGATACGTCACACGTTATAAGTTATACGTTATACGTTATACGTTATACGTTATACGTAATACGTTATACGTTATACGTTATACGTTATTCGTTATACGTTATGCGTTATACGTTATACGTTATACGTTATACGTTATTCGTCATACGTTATACGTTATACGTTATACGTTATACGTTATACGTTATACGTTATGCGTTATACGTTATACGTTATACGTTATACGTTAAACGTTATACGTTATACGTTATACGTTATACGTTATACGTTATACGTTATACGTTATACGTTATACGTTATACGGTAAACGTTATGCGTTATACGCTATACGTTATGCGGTGTAGGATATACGTCATGCGTTATAGGATATACGTCATGCGTTATAGGATATACGTTATACATTATACGTTATACGTTATACGTTATACGTTATACGTTATACGTTATACGTTATACGTTATACGTTATAGGTCATACCTTATACGTGATACGTCACACGTTATAAGTTATACGTTATACGTTATACGTTATACGTTATACGTTATACGTAATACGTTATACGTTATACGTTATACGTTATACGTTATTCGATATACGTTATACGTTATTCGATATACGTTATACGTTATACGTTATACGTTATACGTTATACGTTATACGTTATACGTTATACGTTATACGTCATACGTTATACGTTATACGTTATACGTTATACGTTATACGTTATACGTTATACGTTATACGTAATACGTTATACGTTATACGTTATACGTTATACGTTATACGTTATACGTTATACGTTATACGTTATACGTTATACGTTATACGTTATACGTTATACGTTATACGTTATACGTTATACGTTATACGTTATACGTCATACGTTATACGTTATACGTTATACGTTATACGTAATACGTTATACGTTATACGTTATACGTTATACGTTATACGTTATACGATATACGTTATACATTATACGTAATACGTTATACGTTATACGTTATACGTTATACGTTATACGTTATACGTTATACGTTATACGTTATACGTTATACGTTATACGTTATACGTTATACGTTATACGTTATACGTTATACGTTATACGTTATACGCTATAAGTTATAGGTCATACCTTATACGTGATACGTCATACGTTATACGTTATACGTTATACGTTATACGTTATACGTTATACGTTATACGTTACACGTTATACCTTATACATTATACGTCAGACGGTATACGTTATACGTAATACGGTATACGTTATGCGTTATACGCTATACGTTATACGTTATGCGCTATACGTAATACGTTATACGTTATAGGTTATACGTTATACGTTATACGTTATACGTTATACGTTATACGTTATACGTTATAAGTTATACGTTATACGTTATACGTCATACGTTATATGTTATACGTTATACTTTATACGTTATACGTTATACGTTATACGTTATACGCTATAAGTTATAGGTCATACCTTATACGTGATACGTCATACGTTATACGTTATACGTTATACGTTATACGTTATACGTTATACGTTATACGTTATACGTTATACGTTATACGTTATACGTTATACGTTATACGTTATACGTTATACGTTATACGTTATACGTTATACGTTATACGTTATACGTTATACGTTATACGTTATACGTTATACGTTATTCGTTATACGTTATACGTTATACGTTATACGTTATACGTTATACGTTATACGTTATACGTTATACGTTATACGTTATACGTTATACGTTATACGTTATACGTTATACGTTATACGTTATACGTTATACGTTATACGTTATACGTTATACGTTATACGTTATACGTTATACGTTATACGTTATACGTTATACGTTATACGTTATACGTTATACGTTATAGGTCATACCTTATACGTGATACGTCATACGTTATACGTTATACGTTATACGTTATACGTTATACGTTATACGTTATACGTTATACGTTATACGTTATACGTTATACGTTATACGTTATACGTTATACGTTATACGTTATACGTTATACGTTATACGTTATACGTTATACGTTATACGTTATACGTTATACCTTATACATTATACGTCAGACGGTATACGTTATACGTAATACGGTATACGTTATGCGTTATACGCTATACGTTATACGTTATGCGCTATACGTAATACGTTATACGTTATAGGTTATACGTTATACGTTATACGTTATACGTTATACGTTATACGTTATACGTTATAAGTTATACGTTATACGTTATACGTCATACGTTATATGTTATACGTTATACTTTATACGTTATACCTTATACGTTATACGTTATACGCTATAAGTTATAGGTCATACCTTATACGTGATACGTCATACGTTATACGTTATACGTTATACGTTATACGTTATACGTTATACGTTATACGTTATACGTTATACGTTATACGTTATACGTTATACGTTATACGTTATACGTTATACGTTATACGTTATACGTTATACGTTATACGTTATACGTTATACGTTATACGTTATTCGTTATACGTTATACGTTATACGTTATAAGTTATACGTTATACGTTATACGTTATACGTTATACGTTATACGTTATACGTTATACGTTATACGTTATACGTTATACGTTATACGTTATACGTTATACGTTATACGTTATACGTTATACGTTATACGTTATACGATATACGTTATACGTTATACGTAATACGTTATCGGTTATACGTTACACGTAATACGTTGTACGTTATACGTTATAGGTCATACCTTATACGTGATACGTCACACGTTATAAGTTATACGTTATACGTTATACGTTATACGTTATACGTAATACGTTATACGTTATACGTTATACGTTATACGTAATACGTTATACGTTATACGTTATACGTTATACGTTATACGTTATACGTTATACGTTATACGTTATACGTTATACGTTATACGTTATACGTTATACGTTATACGTTATTCGTTATACGTTATACGTTATACGTTATACGTTATACGTTCTACGTTATACGTTATACGTTATACGTTATACGTTATACGTTATACGTTATACGTTATACGTTATACGTTATACGTTATACGTTATACGTTATACGTTATACCTTATACATTATACGTCAGACGTTATACGTTATACGTAATACGGTATACGTTATGCGTTATACGCTATACGTTATACGTTATGCGCTATACGTAATACGTTATACGTTATAGGTTATACGTTATACGTTATACGTTATACGTTATACGTTATACGTTATACGTTATACGTTATACGTTATAAGTTATACGTTATACGTTATACGTCATACGTTATATGTTATACGTTATACTTTATACGTTATACGTTATAAGTTATACGTTATACGCTATAAGTTATAGGTCATACCTTATACGTGATACGTCATACGTTATACGTTATACGTTATACGTTATACGTTATACGTTATACGTTATACGTTATACGTTATACGTTATACGTTATACGTTATACGTTATACGTTATACGTTATACGTTATACGTTATACGTTATACGTTATACGTTATACGTTATACGTTATACGTTATACGTTATACGTTATACGTTATACGTTATACGTTATACGTTATACGTTACACGTTATACGTTATACGTTACACGTTATACGTTATACGTTATACGTTATACCTTATACATTATACGTCACACGTTATACGTTATACGTTATACGTTATACGTTACACGTTATACGTTATACGTTACACGTTATACGTTATACGTTATACGTTATACCTTATACATTATACGTCACACGTTATACGTTATACGTTATACGTTATACGTTATACGTTATACGTTATACGTTAAACGTTATACGTTATACGTTATACGTTATACGTTATACGTTATACGTTATACGTTATACGTTATACGTTATACGTTATACGTTATACGTTATACGTTATACGTTATACGTTATACCTTATACATTATACGTCAGACGTTATACGTTATACGTAATACGGTGTACGTTATGCGTTATACGTTATACGTTATACGTTATACGTTATACGTTATACGTTATACGTTATACGTTATACGTTATACGTTATACGTTATACGTTATACGTTATACGTTATACGTTATACGTTATACGTTATACGTTATACGTTATACGTTATACGTTATACGTTATACGTTATACGTTATACGTTATACCTTATACATTATACGTCAGACGTTATACGTTATACGTAATACGGTATACGTTATGCGTTATACGCTATACGTTATACGTTATGCGCTATACGTAATACGTTATACGTTATAGGTTATACGTTATACGTTATACGTTATACGTCATACGTTATACGTTATAAGTTATACGTTATACGTTATACGTTATACGTCATACGTTATATGTTATACGTTATACTTTATACGTTATACGTTATACGTTATACGTTACACGTTATACGTTATACGTTATACGTAATACGTTATACGTTATACGTTATACGTTATACGTTATACGTTATACGTTATACGTTATACGTTATACGTTATACGTTATACGTTATACGTTATTCGTTATACGTTATACGTTATACGTTATACGTTATACGTTATACGTTATACGTTATACGTTACACGTTATACGTTATACGTTATACGTTATACCTTATACATTATACGTCACACGTTATACGTTATACGTAATACGGTATACGTTATGCGTTATACGCTATACGTTATACGTTATGCGCTGTACGTAATACGTTATACGTTATAGATTATACGTTATACGTTATACGTTATACGTTATACGTTATACGTTATACGTTTTACGTTATACGTTATACGTTATACGCTATACGTTATACGTTATACGTTAAAAGTTATACGTCATACGTTATACGTTATACGTTATACGTTATACGTTTTACGTTATACGTTATACGTTATACGTTATACGTTATACGTTATACGTTATACGTTATACGTTATACGTTATACGTTATACGTTATACGTAATACGTTATACGATATACGTTATACGTTATACGTAATACGTTATACGTTAGACGTTATACGTAATACGTTATACGTTGTACGTTATAGGTCATACCTTATACGTGATACGTCACACGTTATAAGTTATACGTTATACGTTATACGTTATACGTTATACGTAATACGTTATACGTTATACGTTATACGTTATTCGTTATACGTTATGCGTTATACGTTATACGTTATACGTTATACGTTATTCGTCATACGTTATACGTTATACGTTATACGTTATACGTTATACGTTATACGTTATACGTTATACGTTATACGTTATACGTTATACGTTATACGTTAAACGTTATACGTTATACGTTATACGTTATACGTTATACGTTATACGTTATACGTTATACGTTATACGGTAAACGTTATGCGTTATACGCTATACGTTATGCGGTGTAGGATATACGTCATGCGTTATAGGATATACGTCATGCGTTATAGGATATACGTTATACATTATACGTTATACGTTATACGTTATACGTTATACGTTATACGTTATACGTTATACGTTATAGGTCATACCTTATACGTGATACGTCACACGTTATAAGTTATACGTTATACGTTATACGTTATACGTTATACGTTATACGTTATACGTAATACGTTATACGTTATACGTTATACGTTATACGTTATACGTTATTCGATATACGTTATACGTTATTCGATATACGTTATACGTTATACGTTATACGTTATACGTTATACGTTATACGTTATACGTTATACGTTATACGTCATACGTTATACGTTATACGTTATACGTTATACGTTATACGTTATACGTTATACGTTATACGTTATACGTTATACGTAATACGTTATACGTTATACGTTATACGTTATTCGTTATACGTTATACGTTATACGTTATACGTTATACGTTATACGTTATACGTTATACGTTATACGTTATACGTTATTCGTCATACGTTATACGTTATACGTTATACGTTATACGTTATACGTTATACGTTATACGTTATACGTTATACGTTATACGTTATACGTTATACGTTATACGTTATACGTTATACGTTATACGTTATACGTTATACGTTATACGTTATACGTTATACGTTATACGTTATACGTTATACGTTATACGATATACGTTATACATTATACGTAATACGTTATACGTTATACGTTATACGTTATACGTTATACGTTATACGTTATACGTTATACGTTATACGTTATACGTTATACGTTATACGTTATACGTTATACGTTATACGTTATACGCTATAAGTTATAGGTCATACCTTATACGTGATACGTCATACGTTATACGTTATACGTTATACGTTATACGTTATACGTTATACGTT